>NW_027476517.1:0-199961 GCF_051020955.1 Megalopta genalis | reverse complement strand
GATATAGCTTCAACAGCATGCGAAACCAACGAGTTAGTTTCATATCCAAGCGAAACACATGATTTAGTTACAAATCAATGCGATGTAGAAGGATTAGCTTCAAATCCATGCGAAGCAAATGATTTAACATCAGATACTTACGATATAAATGATATAGATTCAAATGCAGGCGAAACTAACGAGTTAGCTTCAGATCCATGCCTAACATATGGTTCAAATGCAGAGGAAACAAAGGAGCTAGCTTCAACTCCCCGCGACACTCATGATTTAGCTTCAAATCAATCCGATGCAGAAGGTTTAGCATCAAATCAATGCGATGTAGAAAGTTTAGCTTCAAATCCATGCGAAGCAAATGATTTAACATCAGATACATGCGATATAAGTGATATATCTTCAAATGGAGGGGAAACAAAATAGTTAGCTTCGAATCCATGCAAGACACATGATTAAGCTTCAAATCAATGCTATGTAGAAGGTTTAGCTTCAAATCAAAGCGAAACACATGATTTAGCTTCAAATCAATTCGATGTAGATGGTTTAGCTTCAAATCCATGCGGAACAAATGATTTAACATCAGATACTTGCGATATATGTGATATAGCTTCAAATGGAGGGGAAACAAATGAGTTAGCTTCAAATCCATGCAAAACACATGATTAAGCTTCAAATCAATGCTATGTAGAAGGTTTAGCTTCATATCCAAGAGAAACACATGATTTAGCTTCAAATCAATGCGATGTAGAAGGTTTAGCTTCAAATCCATGCGAAGCAAATGATTGAGCTTCAAACACTTGGGATATAAGTGATATAGCTTAAGCAGCATGCGAAACCAACGAGCTAGCTTCATATCCAAGCGAAACACATGATTTAACTTCAAATCAATGCGATGTAGAATGTTTAGCTTCAAATCCCTGCGAAACAAATGATTTAACAGCAAATACTTGCGATATCAGTGATATAGCTTCAAATGGAGGGGAAACAAATGAGTTAACTTCAAATCCATGCAAAACACATGATTAAGCTTCAAATCAATGCTATGTAGAAGGTTTAGCTTCAAATCCTAGCGAAACACATGACTTAGCTTCCAATCAATGCGATGTAGAAGGTTTAGCTTCAAATCCATGCGGAACAAATGATTTAACATCAGATACTTGCGATATAAGTGATATAGCTTCAAATGGAGTGGAAACAAATGAGTCAGCTTCAAATCCATGCATAACACATGATTAAGCTTCAAATCAATGCTATGTAGAAGGTTTAGCTTCAAATCCAAGCGAAACACATGATTTAGCTTCAAATCAATGCGATGTAGAAGGTTTAGCTTCAAATACATGCGGAACAAATGATATAACATCAGATGATTGAGATATCAGTGATATAGCTTCAAATGCAGGCGAAACAAACGAGTTAGCTTCAATTCCATGCGAAACATATGATTTAGCTTCCAATCTATGCGATGTTGAAGGCTTAGCTTTAAATCCATGCGAAGCAAATGATTTAACATCAGATACATGCGATATAAGTGATATAGCTTCAAATGGAGGGGATACAAATTTGTTAGATTCAAAGACATGCAAAACACATGATTAAGCTTCAAACCAATGCTATGTAGAAGGTTTAGCTTCAAATCCAAGCGAAACACATGATTTCGCTTCAAATCAATGCGATGTAGAAGGTTTTGCTTCAAATCCATGCGGAACAAATGATTTAACATCTGATACTTGCGATATAAGTGATATAGGTTCAAATGCAGAGGAAACAAACGAGCTAGCTTCAACTCCACGCGACACTTATGATTTAGCTTCAAATCAATGCGATGTAGAAGGTTTAGCTTCAAATGCATGCGAACCAAATGATTTAACATCAGATACTTGCGATATAAATGATATAGATTCAAATGCAGGCGAAACTAACGAGTTAGCTTCAGATCCATGCGAAACATATGATTTAGCTGCTATTCAATGCGATGTAGAATGTTTAGCTTCAAATCCCTGCGAAACAAATGATTTAACAGCAAATACTTGCGATATCAGTGATATAGCTTCAAATGGAGGGGAAACAAATGAGTTAACTTCAAATCCATGCAAAACACATGATTAAGCTTCAAATCAATGCTATGTAGAAGGTTTAGCTTCAAATCCAAGCGAAACACATGATTTAGCTTCAAATCAATGCGGAACAAATGATTTAACATCAGATAGTTGCGATATAAGTGATATAGATTCAGCTGCAGGCGAAATAAACGAGATCGCCTTAAATCCGTGCGAAAAAAATGATTATTCTTCAATACTTGCGATACAGGTGATATAGCATCAAATGCAGGCAAAACAAATCAGTTAGCTTCAATTCCATGAGAAACACATGATTTAGCTTGAAATTCATGCGCAACACATGGATTAGCTTCAAATTCGTGCGAAACAAATGATTTAGCTTCAAACACTTGGGATATATGTGATATAGCTTCAAATGCAGTCGAAGAAAGACAAGTTAGCTTCAAAATCCATACGATGCACATGATTTAGCTTCAAATCAATGCGAAATAGAAGGTTTACCTTCAAATCCATGCGAAACAAATGATTTAACATCAGATACTTGCGATATAAGTGACATAGCTTCAGATGGAGGGGAAACACATGAGTTAGCATCAGATCCATGCAAAACACATGATTAAGCTTCAAATCAATGCTATGTAGAAGGTTTTGCTTCAAATCCAAGCGAAACAGATGATTTTGCTGCAATTCAATGCGATGTAGAAGGTTTAGCTTCAAATCCATGCAAAACAAATGATTTAGCTTTAAATACTTGGGATATAAGTGATATAGCTTCAAATGGAGAAGAATCAAACGAGTTAGCTTCATATCCAAGCGATACACATGATTTAGTTTCCAATCTATGCGATGTAGAAGGCTTAGCTTTAAATCCATGCGAAGCAAATGATTTAACATCAGATACATGCGATATAAGTGATATAGCTTGTAATGGAGGGGATACAAATGAGTTAGATTCAAAACCATGAGAAACACTTGATTTAGTTTCAAATCAATGCTATGTAGAAGGATTAGCTTCAAATCCATGCGAAGCAAATGATTGAGCTTCAAACACTTGGGATATAGGTGATATGGCTTCAACAGCATGCGAAACCAACGAGCTAGCTTCATATCCAAGCGAAACACATGATTTAACTTCAAATCAATGCGATGTAGAAGGTTGAGCTTCAAATCCCTGCGAAACAAATGATTTAACATCAGATACTTGCAATATAAGTGATATCGTTTCAAATGGAGGGGAAACAAATGAGTTAGCTTCAAATCCATGCAAAACACATGATTAAGATTCAAATCAATGCTATGTAGAAGGTTTAGCTTCAAATCCAAGCGAAACACATGATTTAGCTTCAAATCAATGCGATGTAGAAGGTTTAGCTTCAAATCCATGCGGAACAAATGATTTAACATCAGATACTTGCGATATAAGTGATATAGATTAAACTGCATGCGAAATAAACGAGTTAGCTTCAAATCCATGCGAAACACTTGATTTAGTTTGAAATCAATGCGATGAAGAAGGATTAGCTTCAAATCCATGCGAAGCAAATGATTGAGCTTCAAACACTTGGGATATAGGTGATATAGCTTCAACAGCATGCGAAACCAACGAGCTAGCTTCATATCCAAGCGAAACACATGATTTAACTTCAAATCAATGCGATGTAGAAGGTTTAGCTTCAAATCCCTGCGAAACAAATGATTTAACATCAAATACTTGCGATATCAGTGATATAGCTTCAAATGGAGGGGAAACAAATGAGTTAACTTCAAATCCATGCAAAACACATGATTAAGCTTCAAATCAATGCTATGTAGAAGGTTTAGCTTCAAATCCAAGCGAAACACATGATTTAGCTTCAAATCAATGCGATGTAGAAGGTTTAGCTTCAAATCCATGCGGAACAAATGATTTAAGATCAGATACTTGCGATATAAGTGATATAGCTTCAAATGGAGGGGAAACAAATGAGTTAGCCTCAAATCCATGCAAAACACATGATTAAGCTTCAAATCAATGCTATGTAGAAGGTTTGGCTTCAAATCCAAGCGAAACACATGATTTAGCTTCAATTCAATGCGATGTAGAAGATTTAGCTTCAAATCCATGCAAAACGAATGATTTAGCTTCAAACACTTGGGATATAAGTGATATAGCTTCAAATGGAGAAGAATCAAACGAGTTAGCTTCATATCCAAGCGATACACATGATTTAGTTTCCAATCTATGCGATGTAGAAGGCTTAGCTTCAAAACCATGCGAAGCAAATGATTTAACATCAGATACATGCGATATAAGTGATATAGCTTCAAATGGAGGGGATACAAATGTGTTAGCTTCAAATCCATGCAAAACACATGATTAAGATTCAAATCAATGCTATGTAGAAGGTTTAGTTTCAAATCCAAGCGAAACACATGATTTAGCTTCAAATCCATGCGGAACAAATGATTTAATATCAGATACTTGCGATATAAGTGATATAGCTTCAAATGGAGTGGAAACAAATGAGTCAGCTTCAAATCCATGCAAAACACATGATTAAGCTTCAAATCAATGCTATGTAGAAGGTTTAGCTTCAAATCCAAGCGAAACACATGATTTAGCTTCAAATCCATGCGGAACAAATGATTTAACATCAGATACTTGCAATATAAGTGATATAGATTAAACTGCAGGCGAAATAAACGAGTTAGCTTCAAATCCATGCGAAACACTTGATTTAGTTTCAAATCATTGCGATGTAGAAGGATTAGCTTCAAATCCATGCGAACCAAATGATTGAGCTTCAAACACTTGGGATATAAGTGATATAGCTTCAGCAGCATGCGAAACCAACGAGCTAGCTTCATATCCAAGCGAAACACATGATTTAACTTCGAATCAATGCGATGTAGAATGTTTAGCTTCAAATCCCTGCGAAACAAATGATTTAACAACAAATACTTGCGATATCAGTGATATAGCTTCAAATGGAGGGGAAACAAATGAGTTAACTTCAAATCCATGCAAAACACATGATTAAGCTTCAAATCAATGCTATGTAGAAGGTTTTGCTTCAAATCCAAGCGAAACACATGATTTAGCTTCAATTCAATGCGATGTAGAAGGTTTAGTTTCAAATCCATGCAAAACAAATGATTTAGCTTTAAACACTTGGGATATAGGTGATATAGCTTCAACAGCATGCGAAACCAACGAGCTAGCTTCATATCCAAGCGAAACACATGATTTAGCTTCCAATCTATGCGATGTAGAAGGCTTAGCTTTAAATCCATGCGAAGCAAATGATTTAACATCAGATACATGCGATATAAGTGATATAGCTTGTAATGGAGGGGATACAAATGAGTTAGATTCAAAACCATGAGAAACACTTGATTTAGTTTCAAATCAATGCTATGTAGAAGGATTAGCTTCAAATCCATGCGAAGCAAATGATTGAGCTTCAAACACTTGGGATATAGGTGATATGGCTTCAACAGCATGCGAAACCAACGAGCTAGCTTCATATCCAAGCGAAACACATGATTTAACTTCAAATCAATGCGATGTAGAAGGTTGAGCTTCAAATCCCTGCGAAACAAATGATTTAACATCAAATACTTGCGATATCAGTGATATAGCTTCAAATGGAGGGGAAACAAATGAGTTAACTTCAAATCCATGCAAAACACATGATTAAGCTTCAAATCAATGCTATGTAGAAGGTTTAGCTTCAAATCCTAGCGAAACACATGATATAGCTTGAAATCAATGCGATGTAGAAGGTTTAGCTTCAAATCCATGCGGAACAAATGATTTAACATCAGATACTTGCAATATAAGTGATATCGTTTCAAATGGAGGGGAAACAAATGAGTTAGCTTCAAATCCATGCAAAACACATGATTAAGATTCAAATCAATGCTATGTAGAAGGTTTAGTTTCAAATCCAAGCGAAACACATGATTTAGCTTCAAATCCATGCGGAACACATGATTTAGCTTCAAATCAATGCGATCTGGAAGGTTTAGCTTCAAATCCATGCGGAACAAGCGATTTAACATCAGATACTTGCGATATAAGTGATATAGCTTCAAATGGAGTGGAAACAAATGAGTCAGCTTCAAATCCATGCAAAACACATGATTAAGCTTCAAATCAATGCTATGTAGAAGATTTAGCTTCAAATCCAAGCGAAACACATGATTTAGCTTCAAATCAATGCGATGTAGAAGGTTTAGCTTCAAATACATGCGAAGCAAATGATTGAGCTTCAAACACTTGGGATATAGGTGATATAGCTTCAACAGCATGCGAAACCAATGAGTTAGCTTCATATCCACTCGACACATGAATTAACTTCAAATCAATGCGATGTACAAGGTTTAGCTTCAAATCCCTGCGAAACAAATGATTTAACATCAAATACTTGCGATATCAGTGATATAGCTTTAAATGGGGGGAAACAAATGAGTTAACTTCAAATCGATGCAAAACACATGATTAAGCTTCAAATCAATGCTATGTAGAAGGTTTTGCTTCAAATCCAAGCGAAACACATGATTTAGCTTCAAATCAATGCTATGTAGAAGGTTTAGCTTCAAATCCAAGCGAAACACATGATTTAGCTTCAAATCAATGCGATGTAGAAGGTTTAGCTTCAAATACATGCGGAACAAATGATATAACATCAGATGCTTGCGATATCAGTGATATAGCTTCAAATGCAGGCGAAACAAACGAGTTAGCTTCAATTGCATGCGAAACATATGATTTAGCTTCCAATCTATGCGATGTAGAAGGCTTAGCTTTAAATCCATGCGAAGCAAATGATTTAACATCAGATACATGCGATATAAGTGATATAGATTCAACTGCAGGCGAAATAAACGAGTTAGCTTAAAATCCATGCGAAACACTTGATTTAGTTTCAAATCAATGCGATGTAGAAGGATTAGATTCATATCCATGCGAAGCAAATGATTGAGCTTCAAACACTTGGGGTATAGGTGATATAGCTTCAACAGCATGCGAAACCAACGAGTTAGTTTCATATCCAAGCGAAACACATGATTTAGTTTCAAATCAATGCGATGTAGAAGGATTAGCTTCAAATCCATGCGAAACAAATGATTTAGCTTCAGGTACTTGCGATATAAGTGATATAGGTTCAAATGCAGAGGAAACAAACGAGCTAGCTTCAACCCCACGCGAAACACTTGATTTAGTTTCAAATCAATGCGATGTAGAAGGATTAGCTTCATATCCAAGCGAAGCCAATTATTTGAGCTTCAAACACTTGGGGTATAGGTGATATAGCTTCAACAGCATGCGAAACCAACGAGTTAGTTTCATATCCAAGCGAAACACATGATTTAGTTACAAATCAATGCGATGTAGAAGGATTAGCTTCAAATCCATGCGAAGCAAATGATTTAACATCAGATACTTACGATATAAATGATATAGATTCAAATGCAGGCGAAACTAACGAGTTAGCTTCAGATCCATGCCTAACATATGATTTAGCTGCTATTCAATGCGGTGTAGAAGGTTTAGCTTCAAATCCATGCGAAATCAATGATTTAGCTTCAAATAATTACGATATAAGTCATATAGCTTCAAATGCAGACGAATCAAACGAGTTAGCTTCAAAATCCATGCGAAACGAATGATTTGGCTACAAATCAATGCGAAGTAGAAGGCTTAGATTCAAATCCATGTGAAACAAATGATTTAGCTTCAAATACTTGCGATATAACTGATATAGATTCAACTGCAGGCGAGACAAACGAGCTAGCTTCATCTCCATGCGAAACACGTGATTTAGCTTCTAATCAATGCCATGTAGAAGGCTTAGCTTCAAATCCATGCGAGAAAAAAAATTTAGCTTCAGATACTAGCGATATAAGTGATTTAACTTCAAATGCTGACGAAATAAACGAGTTAGCTTCAAATCCATGCGAAACACATGATTTAGCTTCAAGTCAATGCGATGTAAAAGGTTTAGCTTCAAATCCATGCTTAACAAATGATTTAGCTTCAGATACTTGCGATATAAGTGATATAGGTTCAAATGCAGAGGAAACAAAGGAGCTAGCTTCAACTCCCTGCGACACTCATGATTTAGCTTCAAATCAATACGATGCAGAAGGTTTAGCATCAAATCAATGCGATGTAGAAAGTTTAGCTTCAAATCCATGCGAAGCAAATGATTTAACATCAGATACATGCGATATAAGTGATATATCTTCAAATGGAGGGGAAACAAAATAGTTAGCTTCGAATCCATGCAAGACACATGATTAAGCTTCAAATCAATGCTATGTAGAAGGTTTAGCTTCAAATCAAAGCGAAACACATGATTTAGCTTCAAATCAATTCGATGTAGATGGTTTAGCTTCAAATCCATGCGGAACAAATGATTTAACATCAGATACTTGCGATATATGTGATATAGCTTCAAATGGAGGGGAAACAAATGAGTTAGCTTCAAATCCATGCAAAACACATGATTAAGCTTCAAATCAATGCTATGTAGAAGGTTTAGCTTCATATCCAAGAGAAACACATGATTTAGCTTCAAATCAATGCGATGTAGAAGGTTTAGCTTCAAATCCATGCGAAGCAAATGATTGAGCTTCAAACACTTGGGATATAAGTGATATAGCTTAAGCAGCATGCGAAACCAACGAGCTAGCTTCATATCCAAGCGAAACACATGATTTAACTTCAAATCAATGCGATGTAGAATGTTTAGCTTCAAATCCCTGCGAAACAAATGATTTAACAGCAAATACTTGCGATATCAGTGATATAGCTTCAAATGGAGGGGAAACAAATGAGTTAACTTCAAATCCATGCAAAACACATGATTAAGCTTCAAATCAATGCTATGTAGAAGGTTTAGCTTCAAATCCTAGCGAAACACATGACTTAGCTTCCAATCAATGCGATGTAGAAGGTTTAGCTTCAAATCCATGCGGAACAAATGATTTAACATCAGATACTTGCGATATAAGTGATATAGCTTCAAATGGAGTGGAAACAAATGAGTCAGCTTCAAATCCATGCATAACACATGATTAAGCTTCAAATCAATGCTATGTAGAAGGTTTAGCTTCAAATCCAAGCGAAACACATGATTTAGCTTCAAATCAATGCGATGTAGAAGGTTTAGCTTCAAATACATGCGGAACAAATGATATAACATCAGATGATTGAGATATCAGTGATATAGCTTCAAATGCAGGCGAAACAAACGAGTTAGCTTCAATTCCATGCGAAACATATGATTTAGCTTCCAATCTATGCGATGTTGAAGGCTTAGCTTTAAATCCATGCGAAGCAAATGATTTAACATCAGATACATGCGATATAAGTGATATAGCTTCAAATGGAGGGGATACAAATTTGTTAGATTCAAAGACATGCAAAACACATGATTAAGCTTCAAACCAATGCTATGTAGAAGGTTTAGCTTCAAATCCAAGCGAAACACATGATTTCGCTTCAAATCAATGCGATGTAGAAGGTTTTGCTTCAAATCATGCGGAACAAATGATTTAACATCTGATACTTGCGATATAAGTGATATAGGTTCAAATGCAGAGGAAACAAACGAGCTAGCTTCAACTCCACGCGACACTTATGATTTAGCTTCAAATCAATGCGATGTAGAAGGTTTAGCTTCAAATGCATGCGAACCAAATGATTTAACATCAGATACTTGCGATATAAATGATATAGATTCAAATGCAGGCGAAACTAACGAGTTAGCTTCAGATCCATGCGAAACATATGATTTAGCTGCTATTCAATGCGATGTAGAATGTTTAGCTTCAAATCCCTGCGAAACAAATGATTTAACAGCAAATACTTGCGATATCAGTGATATAGCTTCAAATGGAGGGGAAACAAATGAGTTAACTTCAAATCCATGCAAAACACATGATTAAGCTTCAAATCAATGCTATGTAGAAGGTTTAGCTTCAAATCCAAGCGAAACACATGATTTAGCTTCAAATCAATGCGGAACAAATGATTTAACATCAGATAGTTGCGATATAAGTGATATAGATTCAGCTGCAGGCGAAATAAACGAGATCGCCTTAAATCCGTGCGAAAAAAATGATTATTCTTCAATACTTGCGATACAGGTGATATAGCATCAAATGCAGGCAAAACAAATCAGTTAGCTTCAATTCCATGAGAAACACATGATTTAGCTTGAAATTCATGCGCAACACATGGATTAGCTTCAAATTCGTGCGAAACAAATGATTTAGCTTCAAACACTTGGGATATATGTGATATAGCTTCAAATGCAGTCGAAGAAAGACAAGTTAGCTTCAAAATCCATACGATGCACATGATTTAGCTTCAAATCAATGCGAAATAGAAGGTTTACCTTCAAATCCATGCGAAACAAATGATTTAACATCAGATACTTGCGATATAAGTGACATAGCTTCAGATGGAGGGGAAACACATGAGTTAGCATCAGATCCATGCAAAACACATGATTAAGCTTCAAATCAATGCTATGTAGAAGGTTTTGCTTCAAATCCAAGCGAAACAGATGATTTTGCTGCAATTCAATGCGATGTAGAAGGTTTAGCTTCAAATCCATGCAAAACAAATGATTTAGCTTTAAATACTTGGGATATAAGTGATATAGCTTCAAATGGAGAAGAATCAAACGAGTTCGCTTCATATCCAAGCGAAACACATGATTAAGCTTCCAATCTATGCGATGTAGAAGGCTTTGCTTTAAATCCATGCGAAGCAAATGATTTAACATCAGATACATGCGATACAAGTGATATAGCTTCAAATGGAGGGGATACAAATGAGTTAGATTCAAATGCATGCAAAACACATGATTAAGCTTCAAACCAATGCTATGTAGAAGGTTTAGCTTCAAATCCAAGAGAAACACATGATTTAGCTTCAAATCAATGCGATGTAGAAGGATTTGCTTCAAATCCATGCGGAACATATGATATAACATCAGATACTTGCAATATAAGTGATATAGATTAAACTGCAGGCGAAATAAACGAGTTAGCTTCAAATCCATGCGAAACACTTGATTTAGTTTCAAATCAATGCGACGTAGAAGGATTAGCTTCAAATCCATGCGAAGCAAATGATTGAGCTTCAAACACTTGGGATATAAGTGATATAGCTTCAGCAGCATGCGAAACCAACGAGCTAGCTTCATATCCAAGCGAAACACATGATTTAACTTCAAATCAATGCGATGTAGAATGTTTAGCTTCAAATCCCTGCGAGACAAATGATTTAACAACAAATACTTGCGATATCAGTGATATAGCTTCAAATGGAGGGGAATCAAATGAGTTAACTTCAAATCCATGCAAAACACATGATTAAGCTTCAAATCAATGCTATGTAGAAGGTTTTGCTTCAAATCCTAGCGAAACACATGATTTAGCTTGAAATCAATGCGATGTAGAAGGTTTAGCTTCAAATCCATGCGGAACAAATGATTTAACATCAGATACTTGCGATATAAGTGATATAGTTTCAAATGGAGGGGAAACAAATGAGTTAGCTTCAAATCCATGCAAAACACATGATTAAGCTTCAAATCAATGCTATGTAGAAGGTTTAGCTTCAAATCCAAGCGAAACACATGATTTAGCTTCAAATCAATGCGGAACAAATGATTTAACATCAGATAGTTGCGATATAAGTGATATAGATTCAACTGCAGGCGAAATAAACGAGATCGCCTTAAATCCGTGCGAAAAAAATGATTATTCTTCAATACTTGCGATACAGGTGATATAGCATCAAATGCAGGCAAAACAAATCAGTTAGCTTCAATTCCATGAGAAACACATGATTTAGCTTGAAATTCATGCGCAACACATGGATTAGCTTCAAATTCGTGCGAAACAAATGATTTAGCTTCAAACACTTGGGATATATGTGATATAGCTTCAAATGCAGTCGAAGAAAGACAAGTTAGCTTCAAAATCCATACGATGCACATGATTTAGCTTCAAATCAATGCGAAATAGAAGGTTTACCTTCAAATCCATGCGAAACAAATGATTTAACATCAGATACTTGCGATATAAGTGACATAGCTTCAGATGGAGGGGAAACACATGAGTTAGCATCAGATCCATGCAAAACACATGATTAAGCTTCAAATCAATGCTATGTAGAAGGTTTTGCTTCAAATCCAAGCGAAACAGATGATTTAGCTGCAATTCAATGCGATGTAGAAGGTTTAGCTTC
The DNA here is from genome assembly GCF_051020955.1 of Megalopta genalis. NCBI lineage: Eukaryota > Metazoa > Arthropoda > Insecta > Hymenoptera > Halictidae > Megalopta > Megalopta genalis. The sequence continues at coordinate 187,655 of NW_027476517.1, read as the reverse complement.
AAATCCATGCAAAACAAATGATTTAGCTTTAAATACTTGGGATATAAGTGATATAGCTTCAAATGGAGTAGAATCAAACGAGTTCGCTTCATATCCAAGCGAAACACATGATTAAGCTTCCAATCTATGCGATGTAGAAGGCTTTGCTTTAAATCCATGCGAAGCAAATGATTTAACATCAGATACATGCGATACAAGTGATATAGCTTCAAATGGAGGGGATACAAATGAGTTAGATTCAAATGCATGCAAAACACATGATTAAGCTTCAAACCAATGCTATGTAGAAGGTTTAGCTTCAAATCCAAGAGAAACACATGATTTAGCTTCAAATCAATGCGATGTAGAAGGATTTGCTTCAAATCCATGCGGAACATATGATATAACATCAGATACTTGCAATATAAGTGATATAGATTAAACTGCAGGCGAAATAAACGAGTTAGCTTCAAATCCATGCGAAACACTTGATTTAGTTTCAAATCAATGCGATGTAGAAGGATTAGCTTCAAATCCTAGCGAAACACATGATTTAGCTTGAAATCAATGCGATGTAGAAGGTTTAGCTTCAAATGCATGCGAACCAAATGATTTAACATCAGATACTTGCGATATAAATGATATAGATTCAAATGCAGGCGAAACTACGAAGTTAGCTTCAGATCCATGCGAAACATATGATTTAGCTGCTATTCAATGCGATGTAGAAGGTTTAGCTTCAAATCCATGCGAAATCAATGATTTAGCTTCAAATAATTACGATATAAGTCATATAGCTTCAAATGCAGACGAATCAAACGAGTTAGCTTCAAAATCCATGCGAAACGAATGATTTGGCTACAAATCAATGCGAAGTAGAAGGCTTAGATTCAAATCCATGTGAAACAAATGATTTAGCTTCAAATACTTGAGATATAACTGATATAGATTCAACTGCAGGCGAGACAAACGAGCTAGCTTCATCTCCATGCGAAACACATGATTTAGCTTCTAATCAATGCGATGTAGAAGGCTTAGCTTCAAATCCATGCGAGAAAAAAAATTTAGCTTCAGATACTAGCGATATAAGTGATTTAAATTCAAATGCTGACGAAATAAACGAGTTAGCTTCAAATCCATGCGAAACACATGATTTAGCTTCAAGTCAATGCGATGTAAAAGGTTTAGCTTCAAATCCATGCGAAGCAAATGATTGAGCTTCAAACACTTGGGATATAAATGATATAGCTTAAGCAGCATGCGAAACCAACGAGCTAGCTTCATATCCAAGCGAAACACATGATTTAACTTCAAATCAATGCGATGTAGAATGTTTAGCTTCAAATCCCTGCGAAACAAATGATTTAACAGCAAATACTTGCGATATCAGTGATATAGCTTCAAATGGAGGGGAAACAAATGAGTTAACTTCAAATCCATGCAAAACACATGATTAAGCTTCAAATCAATGCTATGTAGAAGGTTTAGCTTCAAATCCTAGCGAAACACATGACTTAGCTTCAAATCAATGCGATGTAGAAGGTTTAGCTTCAAATCCATGCGGAACAAATGATTTAACATCAGATACTTGCAATATAAGTGATATCGTTTCAAATGGAGGGGAAACAAATGAGTTAGCTTCAAATCCATGCAAAACACATGTTTAAGCTTCAAATCAATGCTATGTAGAAGGTTTAGCTTCAAATCCAAGCGAAACACATGATTTAGCTTCAAATCAATGCGATCTAGAAGGTTTAGCTTCAAATCCATGCGGAACAAATGATTTAATATCAGATACTTGCGATATAAGTGATATAGCTTCAAATGGAGTGGAAACAAATGAGTCAGCTTCAAATCCATGCAAAACACATGATTAAGCTTCAAATCAATGCTATGTAGAAGGTTTAGCTTCAAATCCAAGCGAAACACATGATTTAGCTTCAAATCCATGCGGAACAAATGATTTAACATCAGAAACTTGCAATATAACTGATATAGATTAAACTGCAGGCGAAATAAACGAGTTAGCTTCAAATCCATGCGAAACACTTGATTTAGTTTCAAATCATTGCGATGTAGAAGGATTAGCTTCAAATCCATGCGAACCAAATGATTGAGCTTCAAACACTTGGGATATAAGTGATATAGCTTCAGCAGCATGCGAAACCAACGAGCTAGCTTCATATCCAAGCGAAACACATGATTTAACTTCGAATCAATGCGATGTAGAATGTTTAGCTTCAAATCCCTGCGAAACAAATGATTTAACAACAAATACTTGCGATATCAGTGATATAGCTTCAAATGGAGGGGAAACAAATGAGTTAACTTCAAATCCATGCAAAACACATGATTAAGCTTCAAATCAATGCTATGTAGAAGGTATTGCTTCAAATCCAAGCGAAACACATGATTTAGCTTCAATGCAATGCGATGTAGAAGGTTTAGCTTCAAATCCATGCAAAACAAATGATTTAGCTTTAAACACTTGGGATATAGGTGATATAGCTTCAACAGCATGCGAAACCAACGAGCTAGCTTCATATCTAAGCGAAACACATGATTTAGCTTCCAATCTATGCGATGTAGAAGGCTTAGCTTTAAATCCATGCGAAGCAAATGATTTAACATCAGATACATGCGATATAAGTGATATAGCTTGTAATGGAGGGGATACAAATGAGTTAGATTCAAAACCATGAGAAACACTTGATTTAGTTTCAAATCAATGCTATGTAGAAGGATTAGCTTCAAATCCATGCGAAGCAAATGATTGAGCTTCAAACACTTGGGATATAGGTGATATGGCTTCAACAGCATGCGAAACCAACGAGCTTGCTTCATATCCAAGCGAAACACATGATTTAACTTCAAATCAATGCGATGTAGAAGGTTGAGCTTCAAATCCCTGCGAAACAAATGATTTAACATCAAATACTTGCGATATCAGTGATATAGCTTCAAATGGAGGGGAAACAAATGAGTTAACTTCAAATCCATGCAAAACACATGATTAAGCTTCAAATCAATGCTATGTAGAAGGTTTAGCTTCAAATCCTAGCGAAACACATGACTTAGCTTCAAATCAATGCGATGTAGAAGGTTTAGCTTCAAATCCATGCGGAACAAATGATTTAACATCAGATACTTGCAATATAAGTGATATCGTTTCAAATGGAGGGGAAACAAATGAGTTAGCTTCAAATCCATGCAAAACACATGTTTAAGCTTCAAATCAATGCTATGTAGAAGGTTTAGCTTCAAATCCAAGCGAAACACATGATTTAGCTTCAAATCAATGCGATCTAGAAGGTTTAGCTTCAAATCCATGCGGAACAAATGATTTAATATCAGATACTTGCGATATAAGTGATATAGCTTCAAATGGAGTGGAAACAAATGAGTCAGCTTCAAATCCATGCAAAACACATGATTAAGCTTCAAATCAATGCTATGTAGAAGGTTTAGCTTCAAATCCAAGCGAAACACATGATTTAGCTTCAAATCCATGCGGAACAAATGATTTAACATCAGAAACTTGCAATATAACTGATATAGATTAAACTGCAGGCGAAATAAACGAGTTAGCTTCAAATCCATGCGAAACACTTGATTTAGTTTCAAATCATTGCGATGTAGAAGGATTAGCTTCAAATCCATGCGAACCAAATGATTGAGCTTCAAACACTTGGGATATAAGTGATATAGCTTCAGCAGCATGCGAAACCAACGAGCTAGCTTCATATCCAAGCGAAACACATGATTTAACTTCGAATCAATGCGATGTAGAATGTTTAGCTTCAAATCCCTGCGAAACAAATGATTTAACAACAAATACTTGCGATATCAGTGATATAGCTTCAAATGGAGGGGAAACAAATGAGTTAACTTCAAATCCATGCAAAACACATGATTAAGCTTCAAATCAATGCTATGTAGAAGGTATTGCTTCAAATCCAAGCGAAACACATGATTTAGCTTCAATGCAATGCGATGTAGAAGGTTTAGCTTCAAATCCATGCAAAACAAATGATTTAGCTTTAAACACTTGGGATATAGGTGATATAGCTTCAACAGCATGCGAAACCAACGAGCTAGCTTCATATCTAAGCGAAACACATGATTTAGCTTCCAATCTATGCGATGTAGAAGGCTTAGCTTTAAATCCATGCGAAGCAAATGATTTAACATCAGATACATGCGATATAAGTGATATAGCTTGTAATGGAGGGGATACAAATGAGTTAGATTCAAAACCATGAGAAACACTTGATTTAGTTTCAAATCAATGCTATGTAGAAGGATTAGCTTCAAATCCATGCGAAGCAAATGATTGAGCTTCAAACACTTGGGATATAGGTGATATGGCTTCAACAGCATGCGAAACCAACGAGCTTGCTTCATATCCAAGCGAAACACATGATTTAACTTCAAATCAATGCGATGTAGAAGGTTGAGCTTCAAATCCCTGCGAAACAAATGATTTAACATCAAATACTTGCGATATCAGTGATATAGCTTCAAATGGAGGGGAAACAAATGAGTTAACTTCAAATCCATGCAAAACACATGATTAAGCTTCAAATCAATGCTATGTAGAAGGATTAGCTTCAAATCCTAGCGAAACACATGATATAGCTTGAAATCAATGCGATGTAGAAGGTTTAGCTTCAAATCCATGCGGAACAAATGATTTAACATCAGATACTTGCGATATACGTGATATAGTTTCAAATGGAGGGGAAACAAATGAGTTAGCTTCAAATCCATGCAAAACACATGATTAAGCTTCAAATCAATGCTATGTAGAAGGTTTAGCTTCAAATCCAAGCGAAACACATGATTTAGCTTCAAATCAATGCGATGTAGAAGGTTTAGCTTCAAATCCATGCGGAACAAATGATTTAACATCAGATACTTGCGATATAAGTGATATAGATTAAACTGCAGGCGAAATAAACGAGTTAGCTTCAAATCCATGCGAAACACTTGATTTAGTTTGAAATCAATGCGATGAAGAAGGATTAGCTTCAAATCCATGCGAAGCAAATGATTGAGCTTCAAACACTTGGGATATAGGTGATATAGCTTCAACAGCATGCGAAACCAACGAGCTAGCTTCATATCCAAGCGAAACACATGATTTAACTTCAAATCAATGCGATGTAGAAGGTTTAGCTTCAAATCCATGCGGAACAAATGATTTAAGATCAGATACTTGCGATATAAGTGATATAGCTTCAAATGGAGGGGAAACAAATGAGTTAGCCTCAAATCCATGCAAAACACATGATTAAGCTTCAAATCAATGCTATGTAGAAGGTTTGGCTTCAAATCCAAGCGAAACACATGATTTAGCTTCAATTCAATGCGATGTAGAAGCTTTAGCTTCAAATCCATGCAAAACGAATGATTTAGCTTCAAACACTTGGGATATAAGTGATATAGCTTCAAATGGAGAAGAATCAAACGAGTTAGCTTCATATCCAAGCGATACACATGATTTAGTTTCCAATCTATGCGATGTAGAAGGCTTAGCTTCAAAACCATGCGAAGCAAATGATTTAACATCAGATACATGCGATATAAGTGATATAGCTTCAAATGGAGGGGATACAAATGTGTTAGCTTCAAATCCATGCAAAACACATGATTAAGATTCAAATCAATGCTATGTAGAAGGTTTAGTTTCAAATCCAAGCGAAACACATGATTTAGCTTCAAATCCATGCGGAACACATGATTTAGCTTCAAATCAATGCGATCTGGAAGGTTTAGCTTCAAATCCATGCGGAACAAGTGATTTAACATCAGATACTTGCGATATAAGTGATATAGCTTCAAATGGAGTGGAAACAAATGAGTCAGCTTCAAATCCATGCAAAACACATGATTAAGCTTCAAATCAATGCTATGTAGAAGATTTAGCTTCAAATCCAAGCGAAACACATGATTTAGCTTCAAATCAATGCGATGTAGAAGGTTTAGCTTCAAATACATGCGAAGCAAATGATTATGAGCATCAAACACTTGGGATATAGGTGATATAGCTTCAACAGCATGCGAAACCAACGAGTTAGCTTCATATCCACTCGACACATGAATTAACTTCAAATCAATGCGATGTAGAACGTTTAGCTTCAAATCCCTGCGAAACAAATGATTTAACATCAAATACTTGCGATATCAGTGATATAGCTTTAAATGGGGGGAAACAAATGAGTTAACTTCAAATCGATGCAAAACACATGATTAAGCTTCAAATCAATGCTATGTAGAAGGTTTTGCTTCAAATCCAAGCGAAACACATGATTTAGCTTCAAATCAATGCTATGTAGAAGGTTTAGCTTCAAATCCAAGCGAAACACATGATTTAGCTTCAAATCAATGCGATGTAGAAGGTTTAGCTTCAAATACATGCGGAACAAATGATATAACATCAGATGCTTGCGATATCAGTGATATAGCTTCAAATGCAGGCGAAACAAACGAGTTAGCTTCAATTGCATGCGAAACATATGATTTAGCTTCCAATCTATGCGATGTAGAAGGCTTAGCTTTAAATCCATGCGAAGCAAATGATTTAACATCAGATACATGCGATATAAGTGATATAGATTCAACTGCAGGCGAAATAAACGAGTTAGCTTCAAATCCATGCGAAACACTTGATTTAGTTTCAAATCAATGCGATGTAGAAGGATTAGATTCATATCCATGCGAAGCAAATGATTGAGCTTCAAATCAATGCGATCTAGAAGGTTTAGCTTCAAATCCATGCGGAACAAATGATTTAACATCAGATACTTGCGATATAAGTGATATAGCTTCAAATGGAGTGGAAACAAATGAGTCAGCTTCAAATCCATGCAAAACACATGATTAAGCTTCAAATCAATGCTATGTAGAAGGTTTAGCTTCATATCCATGCGAAACACATGATTTAGCTTCAAATCAATGCGATGTAGAAGGTTTAGCTTCAAATACATGCGGAACAAATGATATAACATCAGATGCTTGCGATATCAGTGATATAGCTTCAAATGCAGGCGAAACAAACGAGTTAGCTTCAATTCCATGCGAAACATATGATTTAGCTTCCAATCTATGCGATGTAGAAGGCTTAGCTTTAAATCCATGCGAAGCAAATGATTTAACATCAGATACATGCGATATAAGTGATATAGCTTCAAATGGAGGGGATACAAATTTGTTAGATTCAAAGACATGCAAAACACATGATTAAGCTTCAAACCAATGCTATGTAGAAGGTTTAGCTTCAAATCCAAGCGAAACACATGATTTAGCTTCAAATCAATGCGATGTAGAAGGTTTTGCTTCAAATCCCTGCGGAACAAATGATTTAACATCTGATACTTGCGATATAAGTGATATAGATTCAACTGCAGGCGAAATAAACGAGTTAGCTTCAAATCCATGCGAAACACTTGATTTAGTTTCAAATCAATGCGATGTAGAAGGATTAGCTTCATATCCATGCGAAGCCAATTATTTGAGCTTCAAACACTTGGGGTATAGGTGATATAGCTTCAACAGCATGCGAAACCAACGAGTTAGTTTCATATCCAAGCGAAACACATGATTTAGTTACAAATCAATGCGATGTAGAAGGATTAGCTTCAAATCCATGCGAAGCAAATGATTTAACATCAGATACTTACGATATAAATGATATAGATTCAAATGCAGGCGAAACTAACGAGTTAGCTTCAGATCCATGCCTAACATATGATTTAGCTGCTATTCAATGCGGTGTAGAAGGTTTAGCTTCAAATCCATGCGAAATCAATGATTTAGCTTCAAATAATTACGATATAAGTCATATAGCTTCAAATGCAGACGAATCAAACGAGTTAGCTTCAAAATCCATGCGAAACGAATGATTTGGCTACAAATCAATGCGAAGTAGAAGGCTTAGATTCAAATCCATGTGAAACAAATGATTTAGCTTCAAATACTTGCGATATAACTGATATAGATTCAACTGCAGGCGAGACAAACGAGCTAGCTTCATCTCCATGCGAAACACATGATTTAGCTTCTAATCAATGCCATGTAGAAGGCTTAGCTTCAAATCCATGCGAGAAAAAAAATTTAGCTTCAGATACTAGCGATATAAGTGATTTAACTTCAAATGCTGACGAAATAAACGAGTTAGCTTCAAATCCATGCGAAACACATGATTTAGCTTCAAGTCAATGCGATGTAAAAGGTTTAGCTTCAAATCCATGCTTAACAAATGATTTAGCTTCAGATACTTGCGATATAAGTGATATAGGTTCAAATGCAGAGGAAACAAAGGAGCTAGCTTCAACTCCCCGCGACACTCATGATTTAGCTTCAAATCAATACGATGCAGAAGGTTTAGCATCAAATCAATGCGATGTAGAAAGTTTAGCTTCAAATCCATGCGAAGCAAATGATTTAACATCAGATACATGCGATATAAGTGATATAGCTTCAAATGGAGGGGAAACAAAATAGTTAGCTTCGAATCCATGCAAGACACATGATTAAGCTTCAAATCAATGCTATGTAGAAGGTTTAGCTTCAAATCAAAGCGAAACACATGATTTAGCTTCAAATCAATTCGATGTAGATGGTTTAGCTTCAAATCCATGCGGAACAAATGATTTAACATCAGATACTTGCGAAATATATGTGATATAGCTTCAAATGGAGGGGAAACAAATGAGTTAGCTTCAAATCCATGCAAAACACATGATTAAGCTTCAAATCAATGCTATGTAGAAGGTTTAGCTTCAAATCCAAGAGAAACACATGATTTAGCTTCAAATCAATGCGATGTAGAAGGTTTAGCTTCAAATCCATGCGAAGCAAATGATTGAGCTTCAAACACTTGGGATATAAGTGATATAGCTTAAGCAGCATGCGAAACCAACGAGCTAGCTTCATATCCAAGCGAAACACATGATTTAACTTCAAATCAATGCGATGTAGAATGTTTAGCTTCAAATCCCTGCGAAACAAATGATTTAACAGCAAATACTTGCGATATCAGTGATATAGCTTCAAATGGAGGGGAAACAAATGAGTTAACTTCAAATTCATGCAAAACACATGATTAAGCTTCAAATCAATGCTATGTAGAAGGTTTAGCTTCAAATCCTAGCGAAACACATGACTTAGCTTCCAATCAATGCGATGTAGAAGGTTTAGCTTCAAATCCATGCGGAACAAATGATTTAACATCAGATACTTGCGATATAAGTGATATAGCTTCAAATGGAGGGGATACAAATGTGTTAGCTTCAAATCCATGCAAAACACATGATTAAGATTCAAATCAATGCTATGTAGAAGGTTTAGTTTCAAATCCAAGCGAAACACATGATTTAGCTTCAAATCCATGCGGAACACATGATTTAGCTTCAAATCAATGCGATCTGGAAGGTTTAGCTTCAAATCCATGCGGAACAAGTGATTTAACATCAGATACTTGCGATATAAGTGATATAGCTTCAAATGGAGTGGAAACAAATGAGTCAGCTTCAAATCCATGCAAAACACATGATTAAGCTTCAAATCAATGCTATGTAGAAGATTTAGCTTCAAATCCAAGCGAAACACATGATTTAGCTTCAAATCAATGCGATGTAGAAGGTTTAGCTTCAAATACATGCGAAGCAAATGATTGAGCATCAAACACTTGGGATATAGGTGATATAGCTTCAACAGCATGCGAAACCAACGAGTTAGCTTCATATCCACTCGACACATGAATTAACTTCAAATCAATGCGATGTAGAACGTTTAGCTTCAAATCCCTGCGAAACAAATGATTTAACATCAAATACTTGCGATATCAGTGATATAGCTTTAAATGGGGGGAAACAAATGAGTTAACTTCAAATCGATGCAAAACACATGATTAAGCTTCAAATCAATGCTATGTAGAAGGTTTTGCTTCAAATCCAAGCGAAACACATGATTTAGCTTCAAATCAATGCTATGTAGAAGGTTTAGCTTCAAATCCAAGCGAAACACATGATTTAGCTTCAAATCAATGCGATGTAGAAGGTTTAGCTTCAAATACATGCGGAACAAATGATATAACATCAGATGCTTGCGATATCAGTGATATAGCTTCAAATGCAGGCGAAACAAACGAGTTAGCTTCAATTGCATGCGAAACATATGATTTAGCTTCCAATCTATGCGATGTAGAAGGCTTAGCTTTAAATCCATGCGAAGCAAATGATTTAACATCAGATACATGCGATATAAGTGATATAGATTCAACTGCAGGCGAAATAAACGAGTTAGCTTCAAATCCATGCGAAACACTTGATTTAGTTTCAAATCAATGCGATGTAGAAGGATTAGATTCATATCCATGCGAAGCAAATGATTGAGCTTCAAATCAATGCGATCTAGAAGGTTTAGCTTCAAATCCATGCGGAACAAATGATTTAACATCAGATACTTGCGATATAAGTGATATAGCTTCAAATGGAGTGGAAACAAATGAGTCAGCTTCAAATCCATGCAAAACACATGATTAAGCTTCAAATCAATGCTATGTAGAAGGTTTAGCTTCATATCCATGCGAAACACATGATTTAGCTTCAAATCAATGCGATGTAGAAGGTTTAGCTTCAAATACATGCGGAACAAATGATATAACATCAGATGCTTGCGATATCAGTGATATAGCTTCAAATGCAGGCGAAACAAACGAGTTAGCTTCAATTCCATGCGAAACATATGATTTAGCTTCCAATCTATGCGATGTAGAAGGCTTAGCTTTAAATCCATGCGAAGCAAATGATTTAACATCAGATACATGCGATATAAGTGATATAGCTTCAAATGGAGGGGATACAAATTTGTTAGATTCAAAGACATGCAAAACACATGATTAAGCTTCAAACCAATGCTATGTAGAAGGTTTAGCTTCAAATCCAAGCGAAACACATGATTTAGCTTCAAATCAATGCGATGTAGAAGGTTTTGCTTCAAATCCATGCGGAACAAATGATTTAACATCTGATACTTGCGATATAAGTGATATAGATTCAACTGCAGGCGAAATAAACGAGTTAGCTTCAAATCCATGCGAAACACTTGATTTAGTTTCAAATCAATGCGATGTAGAAGGATTAGCTTCATATCCATGCGAAGCCAATTATTTGAGCTTCAAACACTTGGGGTATAGGTGATATAGCTTCAACAGCATGCGAAACCAACGAGTTAGTTTCATATCCAAGCGAAACACATGATTTAGTTACAAATCAATGCGATGTAGAAGGATTAGCTTCAAATCCATGCGAAGCAAATGATTTAACATCAGATACTTACGATATAAATGATATAGATTCAAATGCAGGCGAAACGAACGAGTTAGCTTCAGATCCATGCCTAACATATGATTTAGCTGCTATTCAATGCGGTGTAGAAGGTTTAGCTTCAAATCCATGCGAAATCAATGATTTAGCTTCAAATAATTACGATATAAGTCATATAGCTTCAAATGCAGACGAATCAAACGAGTTAGCTTCAAAATCCATGCGAAACGAATGATTTGGCTACAAATCAATGCGAAGTAGAAGGCTTAGATTCAAATCCATGTGAAACAAATGATTTAGCTTCAAATACTTGCGATATAACTGATATAGATTCAACTGCAGGCGAGACAAACGAGCTAGCTTCATCTCCATGCGAAACACATGATTTAGCTTCTAATCAATGCCATGTAGAAGGCTTAGCTTCAAATCCATGCGAGAAAAAAATTTAGCTTCAGATACTAGCGATATAAGTGATTTAACTTCAAATGCTGACGAAATAAACGAGTTAGCTTCAAATCCATGCGAAACACATGATTTAGCTTCAAGTCAATGCGATGTAAAAGGTTTAGCTTCAAATCCATGCTTAACAAATGATTTAGCTTCAGATACTTGCGATATAAGTGATATAGGTTCAAATGCAGAGGAAACAAAGGAGCTAGCTTCAACTCCCCGCGACACTCATGATTTAGCTTCAAATCAATACGATGCAGAAGGTTTAGCATCAAATCAATGCGATGTAGAAAGTTTAGCTTCAAATCCATGCGAAGCAAATGATTTAACATCAGATATATGCGATATAAGTGATATAGCTTCAAATGGAGGGGAAACAAAATAGTTAGCTTCGAATCCATGCAAGACACATGATTAAGCTTCAAATCAATGCTATGTAGAAGGTTTAGCTTCAAATCAAAGCGAAACACATGATTTAGCTTCAAATCAATTCGATGTAGATGGTTTAGCTTCAAATCCATGCGGAACAAATGATTTAACATCAGATACTTGCGATATATGTGATATAGCTTCAAATGGAGGGGAAACAAATGAGTTAGCTTCAAATCCATGCAAAACACATGATTAAGCTTCAAATCAATGCTATGTAGAAGGTTTAGCTTCAAATCCAAGAGAAACACATGATTTAGCTTCAAATCAATGCGATGTAGAAGGTTTAGCTTCAAATCCATGCGAAGCAAATGATTGAGCTTCAAACACTTGGGATATAAGTGATATAGCTTAAGCAGCATGCGAAACCAACGAGCTAGCTTCATATCCAAGCGAAACACATGATTTAACTTCAAATCAATGCGATGTAGAATGTTTAGCTTCAAATCCCTGCGAAACAAATGATTTAACAGCAAATACTTGCGATATCAGTGATATAGCTTCAAATGGAGGGGAAACAAATGAGTTAACTTCAAATCCATGCAAAACACATGATTAAGCTTCAAATCAATGCTATGTAGAAGGTTTAGCTTCAAATCCTAGCGAAACACATGACTTAGCTTCCAATCAATGCGATGTAGAAGGTTTAGCTTCAATCCATGCGGAACAAATGATTTAACATCAGATACTTGCGATATAAGTGATATAGCTTCAAATGGAGTGGAAACAAATGAGTCAGCTTCAAATCCATGCATAACACATGATTAAGCTTCAAATCAATGCTATGTAGAAGGTTTAGCTTCAAATCCAAGCGAAACACATGATTTAGCTTCAAATCAATGCGATGTAGAAGGTTTAGCTTCAAATACATGCGGAACAAATGATATAACATCAGATGATTGAGATATCAGTGATATAGCTTCAAATGCAGGCGAAACAAACGAGTTAGCTTCAATTCCATGCGAAACATATGATTTAGCTTCCAATCTATGCGATGTTGAAGGCTTAGCTTTAAATCCATGCGAAGAAAATGATTTAACATCAGATACATGCGATATAAGTGATATAGCTTCAAATGGAGGGGATACAAATTTGTTAGATTCAAAGACATGCAAAACACATGATTAAGCTTCAAACCAATGCTATGTAGAAGGTTTAGCTTCAAATCCAAGCGAAACACATGATTTCGCTTCAAATCAATGCGATGTAGAAGGTTTTGCTTCAAATCCATGCGGAACAAATGATTTAACATCTGATACTTGCGATATAAGTGATATAGGTTCAAATGCAGAGGAAACAAACGAGCTAGCTTCAACTCCACGCGACACTTATGATTTAGCTTCAAATCAATGCGATGTAGAAGGTTTAGCTTCAAATGCATGCGAACCAAATGATTTAACATCAGATAGTTGCGATATAAGTGATATAGATTCAACTGCAGGCGAAATAAACGAGGTCGCCACAAATCCGTGCGAAAAAAATGATTATTCTTCAATACTTGCGATACAGGTGATATAGCATCAAATGCAGGCAAAACAAACCAGTTAGCTTCAATTCCATGAGAAACACATGATTTAGCTTAAAATTCATGCGCAACACATGGATTAGCTTCAAATTCGTGCGAAACAAATGATTTAGATTCAAACACTTGGGGTATAGGTGATATAGCTTCAACAGCATGCGAAACCAACGAGTTAGTTTCATATCCAAGCGAAACACATGATTTAGTTACAAATCAATGCGATGTAGAAGGATTAGCTTCAAATCCATGCGAAGCAAATGATTTAACATCAGATACTTACGATATAAATGATATAGATTCAAATGCAGGCGAAACTAACGAGTTAGCTTCAGATCCATGCCTAACATATGATTTAGCTGCTATTCAATGCGGTGTAGAAGGTTTAGCTTCAAATCCATGCGAAATCAATGATTTAGCTTCAAATAATTACGATATAAGTCATATAGCTTCAAATGCAGACGAATCAAACGAGTTAGCTTCAAAATCCATGCGAAACGAATGATTTGGCTACAAATCAATGCGAAGTAGAAGGCTTAGATTCAAATCCATGTGAAACAAATGATTTAGCTTCAAATACTTGCGATATAACTGATATAGATTCAACTGCAGGCGAGACAAACGAGCTAGCTTCATCTCCATGCGAAACACATGATTTAGCTTCTAATCAATGCCATGTAGAAGGCTTAGCTTCAAATCCATGCGAGAAAAAAAATTTAGCTTCAGATACTAGCGATATAAGTGATTTAACTTCAAATGCTGACGAAATAAACGAGTTAGCTTCAAATCCATGCGAAACACATGATTTAGCTTCAAGTCAATGCGATGTAAAAGGTTTAGCTTCAAATCCATGCTTAACAAATGATTTAGCTTCAGATACTTGCGATATAAGTGATATAGGTTCAAATGCAGAGGAAACAAAGGAGCTAGCTTCAACTCCCCGCGACACTCATGATTTAGCTTCAAATCAATACGATGCAGAAGGTTTAGCATCAAATCAATGCGATGTAGAAAGTTTAGCTTCAAATCCATGCGAAGCAAATGATTTAACATCAGATACATGCGATATAAGTGATATAGCTTCAAATGGAGGGGAAACAAAATAGTTAGCTTCGAATCCATGCAAGACATATGATTAAGCTTCAAATCAATGCTATGTAGAAGGTTTAGCTTCAAATCAAAGCGAAACACATGATTTAGCTTCAAATCAATTCGATGTAGATGGTTTAGCTTCAAATCCATGCGGAACAAATGATTTAACATCAGATACTTGCGATATATGTGATATAGCTTCAAATGGAGGGGAAACAAATGAGTTAGCTTCTAATCCATGCAAAACACATGATTAAGCTTCAAATCAATGCTATGTAGAAGGTTTAGCTTCAAATCCAAGAGAAACACATGATTTAGCTTCAAATCAATGCGATGTAGAAGGTTTAGCTTCAAATCCATGCGAAGCAAATGATTGAGCTTCAAACACTTGGGATATAAGTGATATAGCTTAAGCAGCATGCGAAACCAACGAGCTAGCTTCATATCCAAGCGAAACACATGATTTAACTTCAAATCAATGCGATGTAGAATGTTTAGCTTCAAATCCCTGCGAAACAAATGATTTAACAGCAAATACTTGCGATATCAGTGATATAGCTTCAAATGGAGGGGAAACAAATGAGTTAACTTCAAATCCATGCAAAACACATGATTAAGCTTCAAATCAATGCTATCTAGAAGGTTTTGCTTCAAATCCTAGCGAAACACATGATTTAGCTTGAAATCAATGCGATGTAGAAGGTTTAGCTTCAAATCCATGCGGAACAAATGATTTAACATCAGATACTTGCGATATAAGTGATATAGTTTCAAATGGAGGGGAAACAAATGAGTTAGCTTCAAATCCATGCAAAACACATGATTAAGCTTCAAATCAATGCTATGTAGAAGGTTTAGCTTCAAATCCAAGCGAAACACATGATTTAGCTTCAAATCAATACGGAACAAATGATTTAACATCAGATACTTGCGATATAAGTGACATAGCTTCAGATGGAGGGGAAACACATGAGTTAGCATCAGATCCATGCAAAACACATGATTAAGCTTCAAATCAATGCTATGTAGAAGGTTTTGCTTCAAATCCAAGCGAAACAGATGATTTAGCTGCAATTCAATGCGATGTAGAAGGTTTAGCTTCAAATCCATGCAAAACAAATGATTTAGCTTTAAATACTTGGGATATAAGTGATATAGCTTCAAATGGAGAAGAATCAAACGAGTTCGCTTCATATCCAAGCGAAACACATGATTAAGCTTCCAATCTATGCGATGTAGAAGGCTTTGCTTTAAATCCATGCGAAGCAAATGATTTAACATCAGATACATGCGATACAAGTGATATAGCTTCAAATGGAGGGGATACAAATGAGTTAGATTCAAATTGCATGCAAAACACATGATTAAGCTTCAAACCAATGCTATGTAGAAGGTTTAGCTTCAAATCCAAGAGAAACACATGATTTAGCTTCAAATCAATGCGATGTAGAAGGATTTGCTTCAAATCCATGCGGAACATATGATATAACATCAGATACTTGCAATATAAGTGATATAGATTAAACTGCAGGCGAAATAAACGAGTTAGCTTCAAATCCATGCGAAACACTTGATTTAGTTTCAAATCAATGCGATGTAGAAGGATTAGCTTCAAATCCATGCGAAGCAAATGATTGAGCTTCAAACACTTGGGATATAAGTGATATAGCTTCAGCAGCATGCGAAACCAACGAGCTAGCTTCATATCCAAGCGAAACACATGATTTAACTTCAAATCAATGCGATGTAGAATGTTTAGCTTCAAATCCCTGCGAAACAAATGATTTAACAACAAATACTTGCGATATCAGTGATATAGCTTCAAATGGAGGGGAATCAAATGAGTTAACTTCAAATCCATGCAAAACACATGATTAAGCTTCAAATCCATGCTATGTAGAAGATTTGCTTCAAATCCTAGCGAAACACATGACTTAGCTTCAAATCAATGCGATGTAGAAGGTTTAGCTTCAAATCCATGCAAAACAAATGATTTAGCTTTAAATACTTGGGATATAAGTGATATAGCTTCAAATGGAGAAGAATCAAACGAGTTAGCTTCATATCCAAGCGAAACACATGATTAAGCTTCCAATCTATGCGATGTAGAAGGCTTAGCTTTAAATCCATGCGATGCAAATGATTTAACATCAGATACATGCGATACAAGTGATATAGCTTCAAATGGAGGGGATACAAATGAGTTAGATTCAAATGCATGCAAAACACATGATTAAGCTTCAAACCAATGCTATGTAGAAGGTTTAGCTTCAAATCCAAGAGAAACACATGATTTAGTTTCAAATCAATGCGATGTAGAAGGTTTTGCTTCAAAATCCATGCGGAACAAATGATTTAACATCAGATACTTGCAATATAAGTGATATAGATTAAACTGCAGGCGAAATAAACGAGTTAGCTTCAAATCCATGCGAAACACTTGATTTAGTTTCAAATCATTGCGATGTAGAAGGATTAGTTTCAAATCCATGCGAAGCAAATGATTGAGCTTCAAACACTTGGGATATAAGTGATATAGCTTCAGCAGCATGCGAAACCAACGAGCTAGCTTCATATCCAAGCGAAACACATGATTTAACTTCAAATCAATGCGATGTAGAATGTATAGCTTCAAATCCCTGCGAAACAAATGATTTAACAACAAATACTTGCGATATCAGTGATATAGCTTCAAATGGAGGGGAAACAAATGAGTTAACTTCAAATCCATGCAAAACACATGATTAAGCTTCAAATCAATGCTATGTAGAAGGTTTAGCTTCAAATCCTAGCGAAACACATGACTTATGCTTCAAATCAATGCGATGTAGAAGGTTTAGCTTCAAATCCAAGCGAAACACACGATTTAGCTTCAAATCAATGCGATCTAGAAGGTTTAGCTTCAAATCCATGCGGAACAAATGATTTAACATCAGATACTTGCGATATAAGTGATATAGCTTCAAATGGAGTGGAAACAAATGAGTCAGCTTCAAATCCATGCAAAACACATGATTAAGTTTCAAATCAATGCTATGTAGACGGTTCAGCTTCAAATCCAAGCGAAACTCATGATTTAGCTTCAAATCAATGCGATGTAGAAGGTTTAGCTTCAAATACATGCGGAACAAATGATATAACATCAGATGCTTGCGATATCAGTGATATAGCTTCAAATGCAGGCGAAACAAACGAGTTAGCTTCAATTCCATGCGAAACATATGATTTAGCTTCCAATCTATGCGATGTAGAAGGTTTAGCTTCAAATCCATGCGGAACAAATGATTTAACATCAGATACTTGCGATATAAGTGATAGAGCTTCAAATGGAGTGGAAACAAATGAGTCAGCTTCAAATCCATGCAAAACACATGATTAAGCTTCAAGTCAATGCTATGTAGAAGGTTTAGCTTCAAATCCAAGCGAAACACATGAATTAGCTTCAATTCAATGCGATGTAGAAGGTTTAGCTTCAAATACATGCGGAACAAATGATATAACATCAGATGCTTGCGATATCAGTGATATAGCTTCAAATGCAGGCGAAACAAACGAGTTAGCTTCAATTCCATGCGAAACATATGATTTTCGCTTCCAATCTATGCGATGTAGAAGGCTTAGCTTTAAATCCATGCGAAGCAAATGATTTAACATCAGATACATGCGACATAAGTGATATAGCTTCAAATGGAGGGGATACAAATTTGTTAGATTCAAATCCATGCAAAACACATGATTAAGCTTCAAACCAATGCTATGTAAGTGATATAGCTTCAAATGGAGTGGAAACAAATGAGGCAGCTTCGAATCCATGCAAAACACATAATTAAGCTTCAAATCAATGCTATGTAGAAGCTTTAGCTTCAAATACAAGCGAAACACATGATTTAGCTTCAAATCAATGCGATGTAGAAGGTTTAGCTTCAAATCCATGCGGAACAAAAGATTTAACATCAGATACTTGCTATATAAGTGATATAGATTAAACTGCAGGCGAAATAAACGAGTTAGCTTCAAATCCATGCGAAACACTTGAGTTAGTTTCAAATCAATGCGATGTAGAAGGATTAGCTTCAAATCCATGCGAAGCAAATGATTGAGCTTCAAACACTTGGGATATAAGTGATATAGCTTCAACAGCATGCGAAACCAACGAGCTAGCTTCATATCCAAGCGAAACACATGATTTAACTTCAAATCAATGCGATGTAGAAGGTTTAGCTTCAAATCCCTGCGAAACAAATGATTTAACATCAAATACTTGCGATATCAGTGATATAGCTTCAAATGGAGGGGAAACAAATGAGTTAACGTCAAATCCATGCAAAACACATGATTAAGCTTCAAATCAATGCTATGTAGAAGGTTTAGCTTCAAATCCTAGCGAAACACATGACTTAGCTTCAAATCAATGCGATGTAGGAGGTTTAGCTTCAAATCCATGCGGAACAAATGATTTAACATTAGATACTTGCAATATAAGTGATATAGTTTCAAATGGAGGGGAAACAAATGAGTTAGCTTCAAATCCATGCAAAACACATGATTGAGCTTCAAATCAATGCTATGTAGAAAGTTAAGTTTCAAATCCAAGCGAAACACATGATTTAGCTTCAAATCAATGCGATGTAGAAGGTTTAGCTTCAAATCCATGCGGAACAAATGATTTAACATCAGATACTTGCGATATAAGTGATATAGCTTCAAATGGAGTGGAAACAAATGAGTCAGCTTCAAATCCATGCAAAACACATGATTAAGCTTCAAATCAATGCTATGTAGAAGGTTTAGCTTCAAATCCAAGCGAAACACATGATTTAGCTTCAAATCAATGCGATGTAGAAGGTTTAGCTTCAAATCCCTGCGAAACAAATGATTTAACATCAAATACTTGCGATATCAGTGATATAGCTTTAAATGGAGGGGAAACAAATGAGTTAACTTCAAATCCATGCAAAACACATAATTAAGCTTCAAATCAATGCTATGTAGAAGGTTTTGCTTCAAATACAAGCGAAACACATGATTTAGCTTCAATTCAATGCGATGTAGAAGGTTTAGCTTCAAATACATGCGGAACAAATGATATAACATCAGATGCTTGCGATATCAGTGATATAGCTTCAAATGGAGGGGAATCAAATGAGTTAACTTCAAATCCATGCAAAACACATGATTAAGCTTCAAATCCATGCTATGTAGAAGATTTGCTTCAAATCCTAGCGAAACACATGACTTAGCTTCAAATCAAAGCGATGTAGAAGGTTTAGCTTCAAATCCATGCAAAACAAATGATTTAGCTTTAAATACTTGGGATATAAGTGATATAGCTTCAAATGGAGAAGAATCAAACGAGTTAGCTTCATATCCAAGCGAAACACATGATTAAGCTTCCAATCTATGCGATGTAGAAGGCTTAGCTTTAAATCCATGCGATGCAAATGATTTAACATCAGATACATGCGATACAAGTGATATAGCTTCAAATGGAGGGGATACAAATGAGTTAGATTCAAATGCATGCAAAACACATGATTAAGCTTCAAACCAATGCTATGTAGAAGGTTTAGCTTCAAATCCAAGAGAAACACATGATTTAGTTTCAAATCAATGCGATGTAGAAGGTTTTGCTTCAAATCCATGCGGAACAAATGATTTAACATCAGATACTTGCAATATAAGTGATATAGATTAAACTGCAGGCGAAATAAACGAGTTAGCTTCAAATCCATGCGAAACACTTGATTTAGTTTCAAATCATTGCGATGTAGAAGGATTAGTTTCAAATCCATGCGAAGCAAATGATTGAGCTTCAAACACTTGGGATATAAGTGATATAGCTTCAGCAGCATGCGAAACCAACGAGCTAGCTTCATATCCAAGCGAAACACATGATTTAACTTCAAATCAATGCGATGTAGAATGTATAGCTTCAAATCCCTGCGAAACAAATGATTTAACAACAAATACTTGCGATATCAGTGATATAGCTTCAAATGGAGGGGAAACATATGAGTTAACTTCAAATCCATGCAAAACACATGATTAAGCTTCAAATCAATGCTATGTAGAAGGTTTAGCTTCAAATCCTAGCGAAACACATGACTTAGCTTCAAATCAATGCGATGTAGAAGGTTTAGCTTCAAATCCAAGCGAAACACACGATTTAGCTTCAAATCAATGCGATCTAGAAGGTTTAGCTTCAAATCCATGCGGAACAAATGATTTAACATCAGATACTTGCGATATAAGTGATATAGCTTCAAATGGAGTGGAAACAAATGAGTCAGCTTCAAATCCATGCAAAACACATGATTAAGTTTCAAATCAATGCTATGTAGACGGTTCAGCTTCAAATCCAAGCGAAACACATGATTTAGCTTCAAATCAATGCGATGTAGAAGGTTTAGCTTCAAATACATGCGGAACAAATGATATAACATCAGATGCTTGCGATATCAGTGATATAGCTTCAAATGCAGGCGAAACAAACGAGTTAGCTTCAATTCCATGCGAAACATATGATTTCGCTTCCAATCTATGCGATGTAGAAGGCTTAGCTTTAAATCCATGCGAAGCAAATGATTTAACATCAGATACATGCGACATAAGTGATATAGCTTCAAATGGAGGGGATACAAATTTGTTAGATTCAAATCCATGCAAAACACATGATTAAGCTTCAAACCAATGCTATGTAAGTGATATAGCTTCAAATGGAGTGGAAACAAATGAGGCAGCTTCAAATCCATGCAAAACACATAATTAAGCTTCAAATCAATGCTATGTAGAAGCTTTAGCTTCAAATACAAGCGAAACACATGATTTAGCTTCAAATCAATGCGATGTAGAAGGTTTAGCTTCAAATCCATGCGGAACAAAAGATTTAACATCAGATACTTGCTATATAAGTGATATAGATTAAACTGCAGGCGAAATAAACGAGTTAGCTTCAAATCCATGCGAAACACTTGAGTTAGTTTCAAATCAATGCGATGTAGAAGGATTAGCTTCAAATCCATGCGAAGCAAATGATTGAGCTTCAAACACTTGGGATATAAGTGATATAGCTTCAACAGCATGCGAAACCAACGAGCTAGCTTCATATCCAAGCGAAACACATGATTTAACTTCAAATCAATGCGATGTAGAAGGTTTAGCTTCAAATCCCTGCGAAACAAATGATTTAACATCAAATACTTGCGATATCAGTGATATAGCTTCAAATGGAGGGGAAACAAATGAGTTAACGTCAAATCCATGCAAAACACATGATTAAGCTTCAAATTAATGCTATGTAGAAGGTTTAGCTTCAAATCCTAGCGAAACACATGACTTAGCTTCAAATCTATGCGATGTAGGAGGTTTAGCTTCAAATCCATGCGGAACAAATGATTTAACATTAGATACTTGCAATATAAGTGATATAGTTTTCAAATGGAGGGGAAACAAATGAGTTAGCTTCAAATCCATGCAAAACACATGATTGAGCTTCAAATCAATGCTATGTAGAAAGTTAAGTTTCAAATCCAAGCGAAACACATGATTTAGCTTCAAATCAATGCGATGTAGAAGGTTTAGCTTCAAATCCATGCGGAACAAATGATTTAACATCAGATACTTGCGATATAAGTGATATAGCTTCAAATGGAGTGGAAACAAATGAGTCAGCTTCAAATCCATGCAAAACACATGATTAAGCTTCAAATCAATGCTATGTAGAAGGTTTAGCTTCAAATCCAAGCGAAACACATGATTTAGCTTCAAATCAATGCGATGTAGAAGGTTTAGCTTCAAATCCCTGGCGAAACAAATGATTTAACATCAAATACTTGCGATATCAGTGATATAGCTTTAAATGGAGGGGAAACAAATGAGTTAACTTCAAATCCATGCAAAACACATGATTAAGCTTCAAATCAATGCTATGTAGAAGGTTTTGCTTCAAATACAAGCGAAACACATGATTTAGCTTCAATTCAATGCGATGTAGAAGGTTTAGCTTCAAATACATGCGGAACAAATGATATAACATCAGATGCTTGCGATATCAGTGATATAGCTTCAAATGCAGGCGAAACAAACGAGTTAGCTTCAATTCCATGCGAAACATATGATTTAGCTTCCAATCTATGCGATGTAGAAGGCTTAGCTTTAAATCCATGCGAAGCAAATGATTTAACATCAGATACATGCGATATAAGTGATATAGATTCAAATGGAGGGGAAACAAAATAGTTAGCTTCGAATCCATGCAAGACACATGATTAAGCTTCAAATCAATGCTATGTAGAAGGTTTAGCTTCAAATCCAAGCGAAACACATGATTTAGCTTCAAATCAATTCGATGTAGATGGTTTAGCTTTAAATCCATGCGGAACAAATGATTTAACATCAGATACTTGCGATATAAGTGATATAGGTTCAAATGCAGAGGAAACAAACGAGCTAGCTTCAACACCACGCGACAATCATGATTTAGCTTCAAATCAATGCGATGTAGAAGGTTTTGCTTCAAATCAATGCGAAGTAGAAGGTTTAGCTTCAAATGCATGCGAAATAAATGATTTAGCTTCACTCACTTGGTATATAAGTGATATAGCTTCAAATGCAGACGAAACAAACGAGTTAGATTCAAATCCATGCGATAAACTTGATTTAGCTTCAAATCAATGCGAAGTAGAAGCATTAGCTTCAAATCCATGCAACACAAATGATTTAGCTTCAAATACTTGCGATATAAATGATATAGCTTCAAATGCAGGCGAAACAAACGAGTTAGCTTATAATCCATGCGAAGCTCATGATTTAGCGTCAAATCAATGCGATGTAGAAGGTTTACCTTCAAATCCATGCTTAACAAATGATTTAGCTTCAAATACTTGCGATATAAATGATATAGCTTCAAATGCAGGCGAAACAAACGTGTTAGCTTCTAATCCATGCGAAACTCATGATTTAGCTTCAAATCAATGCTATGTAGAAGATTTACCTTCAAATCCATGCACAACAAATGATTTAGCTTCAGACACTTGGGATATAAGTGATATAGCTTCAAATGCAGACGATCAAACGAGTTAGCTTCAAAATCCATGCGAAACACATGATTTAGCTGAAAATCAATGCGATGTAGAAGGTTTAGCTTCAAATCCCTGCGAAACAAATGATTTAACATCAAATACTTGCGATATCAGTGATATAGCTTCAAATGGAGGGGAAACAAATGAGTTAACGTCAAATCCATGCAAAACACATGATTAAGCTTCAAATCAATGCTATGTAGAAGGTTTAGCTTCAAATCCTAGCGAAACACATGATTGAGCTTCAAATCAATGCTATGTAGAAAGTTAAGTTTCAAATCCAAGCGAAACACATGATTTAGCTTCAAATCAATGCGATGTAGAAGGTTTAGCTTCAAATCCATGCGGAACAAATGATTTAACATCAGATACTTGCGATATAAGTGATATAGCTTCAAATGGAGTGGAAACAAATGAGTCAGCTTCAAATCCATGCAAAACACATGATTAAGCTTCAAATCAATGCTATGTAGAAGGTTTAGCTTCAAATCCAAGCGAAACACATGATTTAGCTTCAAATCAATGCGATGTAGAAGGTTTAGCTTCAAATCCCTGCGAAACAAATGATTTAACATCAAATACTTGCGATATCAGTGATATAGCTTTAAATGGAGGGGAAACAAATGAGTTAACTTCAAATCCATGCAAAACACATGATTAAGCTTCAAATCAATGCTATGTAGAAGGTTTTGCTTCAAATACAAGCGAAACACATGATTTAGCTTCAATTCAATGCGATGTAGAAGGTTTAGCTTCAAATACATGCGGAACAAATGATATAACATCAGATGCTTGCGATATCAGTGATATAGCTTCAAATGCAGGCGAAACAAACGAGTTAGCTTCAATTCCATGCGAAACATATGATTTAGCTTCCAATCTATGCGATGTAGAAGGCTTAGCTTTAAATCCATGCGAAGCAAATGATTTAACATCAGATACATGCGATATAAGTGATATAGATTCAAATGGAGGGGAAACAAAATAGTTAGCTTCGAATCCATGCAAGACACATGATTAAGCTTCAAATCAATGCTATGTAGAAGGTTTAGCTTCAAATCCAAGCGAAACACATGATTTAGCTTCAAATCAATTCGATGTAGATGGTTTAGCTTTAAATCCATGCGGAACAAATGATTTAACATCAGATACTTGCGATATAAGTGATATAGGTTTAAATGCAGAGGAAACAAACGAGCTAGCTTCAACACCACGCGACACTCATGATTTAGCTTCAAATCAATGCGATGTAGAAGGTTTTGCTTCAAATCAATGCGATGTAGAAGGTTTAGCTTCAAATGCATGCGAAATAAATGATTTAGCTTCACTCACTTGGTATATAAGTGATATAGCTTCAAATGCAGACGAAACAAACGAGTTAGATTCAAATCCATGCGATAAACTTGATTTAGCTTCAAATCAATGCGAAGTAGAAGCATTAGCTTCAAATCCATGCAACACAAATGATTTAGCTTCAAATACTTGCGATATAAATGATATAGCTTCAAATGCAGGCGAAACAAACGAGTTAGCTTATAATCCATGCGAAGCTCATGATTTAGCGTCAAATCAATGCGATGTAGAAGGTATACCTTCAAATCCATGCACAACAAATGATTTAGCTTCAGACACTTGGGATATAAGTGATATAGCTTCAAATGCAGACGATCAAACGAGTTATCTTCAAATCCATGCCATGCACTTGATTTAGCTGAAAATCAATGCGATGTAGAAGGTTCAGCTTCAAATCCATGCGAAACAAATGATTTAGCTTCAAACACTTGGGATATAAGTGGTATAGCTTCAAATGCAGACGATCAAACGAGCTAGCTTCATAATCCACGCGATAAATTTGATTTAGATTCAAATCAATGCGAAGTAGAAGGATGAGCTTCAAATCCATGCTTAACAAATGATTTAGCTTCAAATACTTGCGATATAAATGATATAGCTTCAAATGCAGGCGAAACAAACGAGTTAGCTTCTAATCCATGCGAAACTCATGATTTAGTTTCAAATCAATGCGAAGTAGAAGGATTAGCTTGAAATCCGTGAAACACAAATGATTTAGCTTCAAATACTTGCGATTTAAATGATATAGCTTCCAATGCAGGCGAAACAAACGAGTTAGCTTCTAATCCATGCGAAACTCATGATTTAGCTTCAAATCAATGCGATGTAGAAGGTTTACCTTCAAATCCATGCTTAACAAATGATTTAGCTTCAAATACTTGCGATATAAATGATATAGCTTCAAATGCAGGCGAAAGGAACGTGTTAGCTTCTAATCCATGCGAAACTCATGATTTAGATTCAAATCAATGCGATGTAGAAGGTTTACCTTCAAATCCATGCTTAAAAAATGATTTAGCTTCAAACACTTGGGATATAAGTGATATGGCTTCAAATGCAGACGATCAAACGAGTTAGCTTCAAAATCCATGCGGTAAACTTGATTTAGCTTCAAATCAATGCGATGTAGAAGGTTTACCTTCAAATCCATGCTTAACAAATGATTTAGCTTCAAATACTTGCGATATAAATGATATAGCTTCAAATGCAGGCGAAACAAACGTGTTAGCTTCTAATCCATGCGAAACTCATGATTTAGCTTCAAATCAATGCGATGTAGAAGGTTTACCTTCAAATCCAGGCTTAACAAATGATTTAGCTTCAAACACTTGGGATATAAGTGATATAGCTTCAAAGGCAGACGATCAAACGAGTTAGCTTCAAAATTCATGCGATAAACTTGATTTAGCATCAAATCAATGCGAAGTAGAAGCTTTGGCTTAAAATCCATGCAACACAAATGATTTAGCTTCAAATACTTGCGATATAAATGATATAGCTTCAAATGCAGGCGAAACAAACGTGTTAGTATCTAATCCATGCGAAACTCATGATTTAGCTTCAAATCAATGCGATGTAGAAGGTTTACCTTCAAATCCATGCTTAACAAATGATTTAGCTTCAAATACTTGCGATATAAATGATATAGCTTCAAATGCAGGCGAAACAAACGTGTTAGCTTCTAATCCATGCGAAACTCATGATTTAGTTTCAAATCAATGCTATGTAGAAGATTTACCTTCAAATCCATGCTTAACAAATGATTTAGCTTCAAACACTTGGGATATAAGTGATATAGCTTCAAATGCAGACGATCAAACGAGTTAGCATCAAAATCCATGCGATAAACTTGATTTAGCTTCAAATCAATGCGAAGTAGAAGGTTTAACTTCAAATCCATGCTTAACAAATGATTTAGCTTCAAACACTTGGATATAAATGATATAGCTTCAAATGCAGGCGAAACAAACGTGTTAGCTTCTAATCCATGCGAAACTCATGATTTTGCTTCAAATCAATGCGATGTAGAAGGTTTACCTTCAAATCAATGCTTAACAAATGATTTATCTTCAAATACTTGCGATATAAATGATATAGCTTCAAATGCAGGCGAAACAAACGAGTTATCTTCACATCCATGCCATGCACTTGATTTAGCTGAAAATCAATGCGATGTAGATGGTTCAGCTTCAAATCCATGCGAAACAAATGATCTAGCTTCAAACACTTGGGATATAAGTGATATAGCTTGAAATGCAGACGATCAAACGAGTTAGCTTCAAAATCCACGCGATAAACTTGATTTAGCTTCAAATCAATGCGAAGTAGAAGGCTTAGCTTCAAATCCATGCGAAACAAATAATTTAGTTCAGATACTTGCGGTATAAATGATACAGCTTCAAATGCAGACGAAACAAACGAGTTAGCTTCATATCTATGCGAAACACATGATTTAGCTTCAAATCAATGCGATGTAGAAGGTTTACCTTCAAATCCATGCTTAACAAATGACTTAGCTTCAAATACCTGCGATATAAATGATATAGCTTCAAATAGCAGGCGAAACAAACGTGTTAGCTTCTAATCCATGCGAAACTCATGATTTAGCTTCAAATCAATGCGATGTAGAAGGTTTACCTTCAAATCCATGCTTAACACATGATTTAGTTTCAAACACTTGGGATATAAGTGATATAGCTTCAAATGCAGACGATCAAACGAGTTAGCT
The DNA here is from genome assembly GCF_051020955.1 of Megalopta genalis. NCBI lineage: Eukaryota > Metazoa > Arthropoda > Insecta > Hymenoptera > Halictidae > Megalopta > Megalopta genalis. Next base: position 159,695 of record NW_027476517.1, on the reverse strand, counting down.
TCAAAATCCATGCGATAAACTTGATTTAGCTTCAAATCAATGCGAAGTAGAAGGATTAGCTTAAAATCCATGCAACGCAAATGATTTAGCTTCAAATAATTGCGATATAAATGACATAGCTTCAAATGCAGGCGAAACAAATGTGTTAGCTTCTAATCCATGCGAAACTCATGATTTAGCTTCAAATCAATGCGATGTAGAAGGTTTACCTTCAAATCCATGCTTAAAAAAATGATTTAGCTTCAAACACTTGGATATAAGTGATATAGCTTCAAAGCAGACGATCAAACGAGTTAGCTTCAAAATTCATGCGATATACTTGATTTAGCTTCAAATCAATGCGAAGTAGAAGGAATGGCTTAAAATCCATGCAACACAAATGATTTAGCTTCAAATACTTCTGATATAAATGATATAGCTTCAAACGCAGGCGAAACAAATGTGTTAGCTTCTAATCCATGCGAAACTCATGATTTAGCTTCAAATCAATGCGATGTAGAAGGTTTATCTTCAAATCCATGCTTAAAAAATGATTTAGCTTCAAACACTTGGGATATAAATGATATAGCTTCAAATGCAGGCGAAACAAACGTGTTAGCTTCTAATCCATGCGAAACTCATGATTTAGCTTCAATCAATGCGATGTAGAAGGTTTACCTTCAAATCAATGCTTAACAAATGATTTAGCTTCAAATACTTGCGATATAAATGATATAGCTTCAAATGCAGGCGAAACAAACGAGTTATCTTCACATCCATGCCATGCACTTGATTTAGCTGAAAATCAATGCGATGTAGATGGTTCAGCTTCAAATCCATGCGAAACAAATGATTTAGCTTCAAACACTTGGGATATAAGTGATATAGCTTGAAATGCAGACGATCAAACGAGTTAGCTTCAAAATCCACGCGATAAACTTGATTTAGCTTCAAATCAATGCGAAGTAGAAGGCTTAGCTTCAAATCCATGCGAAACAAATAATTTAGGTTCAGATACTTGCGGTATAAATGATACAGCTTCAAATGCAGACGAAACAAACGAGTTAGCTTCATATCTATGCGAAACACATGATTTAGCTTCAAATCAATGCGATGTAGAAGGTTTACCTTCAAATCCATGCTTAACAAATGACTTAGCTTCAAATACCTGCGATATAAATGATATAGCTTCAAATGCAGGCGAAACAAACGTGTTAGCTTCTAATCCATGCGAAACTCATGATTTGTTTCAAATCAATGCGATGTAGAAGGTTTACCTTCAATCCATGCTTAACACATGATTTAGTTTCAAACACTTGGGATATAAGTGATATAGCTTCAAATGCAGACGATCAAACGAGTTAGCTTCAAAATCCATGCGATAAACTTGATTTAGCTTCAAATCAATGCGAAGTTGTAGGCTTAGCTTCAAATCCATGCAACACAAATGATTTAGCTTCAAATACTTGCGATATAAATGATATAGCTACAAATGCAGGCGAAACAAACGAGTTAGCTTCAATTCCATGCGAAACATATGATTTAGCTTCCAATCTATGCGATGTAGAAGGCTTAGCTTTAAATCCATTCGAAGCAAATGATTTAACATCAGATACATGCGATATAAGTGATATAGCTTCAAATGGAGGGGATACAAATTTGTTAGATTCAAATCCATGCAAAACACATGATTAAGCTTCAAACCAATGCTATGTAGAAGGTTTAGCTTCAAATCCAGCGAAACACATGATTTAGCTTCAAATCAATGCGATGTAGAAGGTTTAGCTTCAAATCCATGCGGAACAAATGATTTAACATCAGATACTTGCGATATAAGTGATATAGCTTCAAATGGAGTGGAAACAAATGAGTCAGCTTCAAATCCATGCAAAACACATGATTAAGCTTCAAGTCAATGCTATGTAGAAGGTTTAGCTTCAAATCCAAGCGAAACACATTAATTAGCTTCAAATCAATGCGATGTAGAAGGTTTAGCTTCAACTCCATGCGGAACAAAAGATTTAACATCAGATACTTGCGATATAAGTGATATAGATTAAACTGCAGGCGAAATAAACGAGTTAGCTTCAAATCCATGCGAAACACTTGAGATAGTTTCAATCAATGCGATGTAGAAGGATTAGCATCAAATCCATGCGAAGCAAATGATTGAGCTTCAAACACTTGGGATATAAGTGATATAGCTTCAACAGCATGCGAAACTAACGAGCTAGCTTCATATCCAAGCGAAACACATGATTTAACTTCAAATCAATGCGATGTAGAAGGTTTAGCTTCAAATCCCTGCGAAACAAATGATTTAACATCAAATACTTGCGATATCAGTGATATAGCTTTAAATGGAGGGGAAACAAATGAGTTAACTTCAAATCCATGCAAAACACATGATTAAGCTTCAAATCAATGCTATGTAGAAGGTTTTGCTTCAAATCCAAGCGAAACACATGATTTAGCTTCAATTCAATGCGACGTAGAGGTTTAGCTTCAAATCCATGCGGAAACAAATGATTTAACATCAGATACTTGCGATATAAGTGATATAGCTTCAAATGGAGTGGAAACAAATGAGTCAGCTTCAAATCCATGCAAAACACATGATTAAGCTTCAAATCAATGCTATGTAGAAGGATTAGCTTCAAATCCAAGCGAAACACATGATTAAGCTTCAAATCAATGCGAAGTAGAAGGTTTAGCTTCAAATACATGCGGAACAAATGATATAACATCAGATGCTTGCGATATCAGTGATATAGCTTCAAATGCAGGCGAAACAAACGAGTTAGCTTCAATTCCATGCGAAACATATGATTTAGCTTCCAATCTATGCGATGTAGAAGGCTTAGCTTTAATCCATGCGAAGCAAATGATTTAACATCAGATACATGCGATATAAGTGATATAGCTTCAAATGGAGGGGATACAAATTTGTTAGATTCAAATCCATGCAAAACACATGATTAAGCTTCAAACCAATGCTATGTAGAAGGTTTAGCTTCAAATCCAAGCGAAACACATGATTTAGCTTAAATCAATGCGATGTAGAAGGTTTAGCTTCAAATCCATGCGGAACAAATGATTTAACATCAGATACTTGCGATATAAGTGATATAGCTTCAAATGGAGTGGAAACAAAGAGTCAGCTTCAAATCCATGCAAACACATGATTAAGCTTCAAATCAATGCTATGTAGAAGCTTTAGCTTCAAATCCAAGCGAAACACATGATTTAGCTTCAAATCAATGCGATGTAGAAGGTTTAGCTTCAAATCCATGCGGAACAAAAGATTTAACATCAGATACTTGCTATATCAGTGATATAGCTTTAAATGGAGGGAAACAAATGAGTTAACTTCAAATCCATGCAAAACACATGATTAAGCTTCAAATCAATGCTATGTAGAAGGATTTGCTTCAAATCCAAGCGAAACACATGATTTAGCTTCAATTCAATGCGATGTAGAAGGTTTAGCTTCAAATACATGCGGAACAAATGCATATAACATCAGATGCTTGCGATATCAGTGATATAGCTTCAAATGCAGGCGAAACAAACGAGTTAGCTTCAATTCCATGCGAAACATATGATTTAGCTTCCAATCTATGCGATGTAGAAGGCTTAGCTTTAAATCCATGCGAAGCAAATGATTTAACATCAGATACATGCGATATAAGTGATATAGCTTCAAATGGAGGGGATACAAATTTGTTAGATTCAAATCCATGCGAAACACTTGATTTAGTTTCAAATCAATGCGATGTAGAAGGATTAGCTTCAAATCCATGCGAAGCAAATGATTTAGCTTCAAATACTTGCGATATAACTGATATAGATTCAACTGCAGGCGAGACAAACGAGCTAGCTTCATCTCCATGCGAAACACATGATTTAGCTTCTAATCAATGCGGTGTAGAAGGCTGAGCTTCAAATCCATGTGAGAAAAAAAATTTAGCTTCAGATACTAGCGATATAAGTGATTTAACTTCAAATGCTGACGAAATAAACGAGTTAGCTTCAAATCCATGCGAAACACATGATTTAGCTTCAAGTCAATGCGATGTAAAAGGTTTAGCTTCAAATCCAAGCGAAACACATGATTTAGCTTCAAATCAATTCGATGTAGATGGTTTAGCTTCAAATCCATGCGGAACAAATGATTTAACATCAGATACTTGCGATATAAGTGATATAGCTTCAAATGGAGGGGAAACAAATGAGTTAGCTTCAAATCCATGCAAAACACATGATTAAGCTTCAAATCAATCCTATGTAGAAGGTTTAGCTTCAAATCCAAGCAAAACACATGATTTAGCTTCAAATCAATGCGATGTAGAAGGTTTTGCTTCAAATCCATGCGGAACAAATGATTTAACATCAGATACTTGCGATATAAGTGATATAGATTCAACTGCAGGCGAAATAAACGAGTTAGCTTCAATCCATGCGGAACAAATGATTTAGCTTCAGATACTTGCGATATAAGTGATATAGGTTCAAATGCAGAGGAAACAAACGAGCTAGCTTCAACACCACGCGACACTCATGATTTAGCTTCAAATCAATGCGATGTAGAAGGATTTGCTTCAAATCAATGCGATGTAGAAGGTTTAGCTTCAAATGCATGCGAAACAAATGATTTAACATCAGATACTTGCGATATAAATGATATAGATTCAAATGCAGGCGAACAAGCGAGTTAGCTTCAAATCCATGCGAAACATATGATTTAGCTGCAAATCAATGCGATGTAGAAGTTTTAGCTTCAAATCCATGCGAAACAAATGATTTAACATCAAATACTTGCGATATCAGTGATATAGCTTCAAATGGCGGAGAAACAAATGAGTTAGCTTCAAACCCATGTAAAACACATGATTAAGCTTCAATCAATGCTATGTAGAAGGTTTAGCTTCAAATCCAAGCGAAACACATGATTAGCTTCAAATCAATGTGATGTAGAAGGTTTAGCTTCAAATGCATGCGAAATAAATGATTTAGCTTCACTCACTTGGTATATAAGTGATATAGCTTCAAATGCAGACGAAACAAACGAGTTAGATTCAAATCCATGCGATAAACTTGATTTAGCTTCAAATCAATGCGAAGTAGAAGCATTAGCTTCAAATCCATGCAACCACAAATGATTTAGCTTCAAATACTTGCGATATAAATGATATAGCTTCAAATGCAGGCGAAACAAACGAGTGAGCCTATAATCCATGCGAAACTCATGATTTAGCGTCAAATCAATGCGATGTAGAAGGTTTACCTTCAAATCAATGCTTAACAAATTATTTAGCTCCAAGCACTTGGCATATAAGTGATATAGCTTCAAATACAGACGATCAAACGAGTTAGCTTCAAAATCCATGCGATAAACTTGATTAGCTTCAAATCCATGCGTAGTAAAGGATTAGCTTCAAATCCATGCAACACATATGATTTAGCTTAAAATACTTACGATATAAATGATATAGCTTCAAATGCAGGCCTAACAAACGAGTTAGCTTCTAATCCATGCGAAACTCATGATTTAGCTTCAAATCAATGCGATGTAGAAGGTTTACCTTCAATCCATGCACAACAAATGATTTAGCTTCAGACACTTGGGATATAAGTGATATAGCTTCAAATGCAGACGATCAAACGAGTTAGCTTCAAGTCCACGCGAAACAAGTGATTTAGCTTCAGACACTTGCGATATAAGTGATATAGCTTCAAATGCAGAAGAAAACAAACGAGTTATCTTCAAATCCATGCCATGCACTTGATTTAGCTGAAAACCAATGCGATGTAGAAGGTTCAGCTTCAAATCCATGCGAAACGAATGATTTAGCTTCAAACACTTGGGATATAAGTGGTATAGCTTAAAATGCAGACGATCAAACGAGTTAGCTTCATAATCCATGCGATAAACTTGATTTAGCTTCAAATGAATGCGAAGTAGAAGGGTGAGCTTCAAATCCATGCAACACAAATGATTTAGCTTCAAATACGTGCGATATAAATGATATAGCTTCAAATGCAGACGAAGCAGACGAGTTAGTTCTAATCCATGCGAAACTCATGATTTAGCTTCAAATCAATGCGATGTGGAAGGTTCACCTTCAAATCCATGCGCAACAAATGATTTAGCTTCAAACACTTGGGATATAAGCGATATAGCTTGAAATGCAGACGATCAAACGAGTTAGCTTCAAAATCCATGCGATAAACTTGATTTAGCTTCAAATCAATGCGAAGTAGTAGGCTTAGCTTCAAATCCATGCGAAAACAAATGATTTAGCTTCAAATACTTGCGATATAAATGATATAGCTTCAAATGCAGGCGAAACAAAACGAGTTAGCTTCTAATCCATGCGAAACTCATGATTTAGTTTCAAATCAATGCGATGTAGAAGGTTTACCTTCAAATCAATGCTTAACAAATAATTTAGCTCCAAACACTTGGCATATAAGTGATATAGCTTCAAATACAGACGATCAAACGAGTTAGCTTCAAAATCCATGCGATAAACTTGATTTAGCTTCAAATCCATGCGTAGTAGAAGGATTAGCTTCAAATCCATGCAACACATATGATTTAGCTTAAAATACTTGCAATATAAATGATATAGCTTCAAATGCAGCGAAGCAAACGCGTTAGCTTCTAATCCATGCGAAACTCATGATTTAGCTTCAAATCAATGCGATGTAGAAGGTTCACCTTCAAATCCATGCGCAACAAATGATTTAGCTTCTAACACTTAGGATATAAGTGATATAGCTTGAAATGCAGACGATCAAACGAGTTAGCTTCAAAATCCATGCGATAAACTTGATTTAGCTTCAAATGAATGCGTAGTAGAAGGCTAGCTTCAAATCCATGCGAAACAAATAATTTAGGTTCAGATACTTGCAGTATAAATGATACAGCTTCAAATGCAGACGAAACAAACGAGTTAGCTTCATATATATGCGAAACACATGATTTAGCTTCAAATCAATGCGATGTAGAAGGTTTACCTTCAAATCCATGCTTAACAAATGATTTAGCTTCAAATACTTGCGATATAAATGATATAGCTTCAAATGCAGGCGAAACAAACGTGTTAGCTTCTAATCCATGCGAAACTCATGATTTACCTCCAAACACTTGGATATAAGTGATATAGCTTGAAATGCAGACGATCAAACGAGTTAGCTTCAAAATCCATGCGATAAACTTGATTTAGCTTCAAATCAATGCGAAGTAGTAGGCTTAGCTTCAAATCCATTGGAAACAAATGATTTAGGTTCAGATACTTGCGGTATAAATGATACAGCTTCAAATGCAGACGAAACAAACGAGTTAGCTTCATATCTATGCGAAACACATGATTTAGATTCAAATCAATGCGATGTAGAAGGTTTACCTTCAAGTCCATGCTTAACAAATGATTTAGCTTCAAATACTTGCGATATAAATGATATAGCTTCAATGCAGGCGAAACAAACGTGTTAGCTTCTAATCCATGCGAAACTCATGATTTAGCTTCAAATCAATGCGATGTAGTAGTTTACCTTCAAATCAATGCTTAACAAATAATTTAAGCTTCAAACACTTGGCATATAAGTGATATAGCTTCAAATGCAGACGATCAAACGAGTTAGCTTCAAAAAATCCATGCGATAAACTTGATTTAGCTTCAAATCCATGCGTAGTAGAAGGATTAGCTTCAAATCCATTGGAAACAAATGATCTAGGTTCAGATACTTGCGGTATGAATGATACAGCTTCAAATGCAGACGAAACAAACGAGTTAGGCTTCATATCTATGCGAAACACATGATTTAGATTCAAATCAATGCGATGTAGAAGGTTTACCTTCAATCAATGCTTAACAAATAATTTAGCTTAAAATACTTGCAATATAAATGATGTAGCTTCAAATGCAGGCCTAACAAACGAGTTAGCTTCTAATCCATGCGAAACTCATGATTTAGCTTCAATCAATGCGATGTAGAAGGTATACCTTCAAATCCATGCACAACAAATGATTTAGCTTCAGACACTTGGATATAAGTGATATAGCTTCAAATGCAGACGATCAAACGAGTTATCTTCAAATCCATGCCATGCACTTGATTTAGCTGATAATCAATGCGATGTAGAAGGTTCAGCTTCAAATCCATGCGAAACAAATGATTTAGCTTCAAACACTTGGGATATAAGTGGTATAGCTTCAAATGCAGACGATCAAACGAGTTAGCGTCATAATCCACGCGATAAATTTGATTTAGATTCAATCAATGCGAAGTAGAAGGATGAGCTTCAAATCATGCTTAACAAATGATTTAGCTTCAAATACTTGCGATATAAATGATATAGCTTCAAATGCAGGCGAAACAAACGAGTTAGCTTCTAATCATGCGAAACTCATGATTTAGTTTCAAATCAATGCGATGTAGAAGGTTTACCTTCAAATCAATGCTTAACAAATAATTTAGTCTCCAAACACTTGGCATATAAGTGATATAGTTTCAAATACAGACGATCAAACGAGTTAGCTTCAAAATCCATGCGATAAACTTGATTTAGCTTCAAATCCATGCGTAGTAGAAGGATTAGCTTCAAATCCATGCAACACATATGATTTAGCTTAAAATACTTGCAATATAATGATATAGCTTCAAATGCAGGCGAAGCAAACGCGTTAGCTTCTAATCCATGCGAAACTCATGATTTAGCTTCAAATCAATGCGATGTAGAAGGTTCACCTTCAATCCATGCGCAACAAATGATTTAGCTTCTAACACTTAGGATATAAGTGATATAGCTTCAAATACAGACGATCAAACGAGTTAGCTTCAAAATCCATGCGATAAACTTGATTTAGCTTCAAATCAATGCGAAGTAGAAGGATTAGCTTCAAATCCATGCAACACATATGATTTAGCTTAAAATACTTGCAATATAAATGATATAGCTTCAAATGCAGGTGAAGCAAACGCGTTAGCTTCTAATCCATGCGAACTCATGATTTAGCTTCAAATCAATGCGATGTAGAAGGTTTACCTTCAAATCCATGCTTAACACATGATTTAGTTTCAAACACTTGGGATATAAGTGATATAGCTTCAAATGCAGACGATCAAACGAGTTAGCTTCAAAATCCATGCGATAAACTTGATTTAGCTTCAAATCAATGCGAAGTAGAAGGATTAGCTTAAAATCCATGCAACGCAAATGATTTAGCTTCAAATAATTGCGATATAAATGACATAGCTACAAATGCAGGCGAAACAACGAGTTAGCTTCAATTCCATGCGAAACATATGATTTAGCTTCCAATCTATGCGATGTAGAAGGCTTAGCTTAAATCCATGCGAAGCAAATGATTTAACATCAGATACATGCGATATAAGTGATATAGCTTCAAATGGAGGGGATACAAATTTGTTAGATTCAAATCCATGCGAAACACTTGATTTAGTTTCAAATCAATGCGATGTAGAAGGATTAGCTTCAAATCATGCGAAGCAAATGATTTAGCTTCAAATACTTGCGATATAACTGATATAGATTCAACTGCAGGCGAGACAAACGAGCTAGCTTCACCTCCATGCGAAACACATGATTTAGCTTCTAATCAATGCGGTGTAGAAGGCTGAGCTTCAAATCCATGTGAGAAAAAAAATTTAGCTTCAGATACTAGCGATATAAGTGATTTAACTTCAAATGCTGACGAAATAAACGAGTTAGCTTCAAATCCATGCAAAACACATGATTAAGCTTCAAATCAATGCTATGTAGAGGTTTAGCTTCAAATCCAAGCAAAACACATGATTTAGCTTCAAATCAATGCGATGTAGAAGGTTTTGCTTCAAATCCATGCGGAACAAATGATTTAACATCAGATACTTGCGATATAAGTGATATAGATTCAACTGCAGGCGAAATAAACGAGTTAGCTTCAAATCCATGCGGAACAAATGATTTAGCTTCAGATACTTGCGATATAAATGATATAGATTCAAATGCAGGCGAAACAAGCGAGTAGCTTCAAATCCATGCGAAACATATGATTTAGCTGCAAATCAATGCGATGTAGAAGTTTTAGCTTCAAATCCATGCGAAACAAATGATTTAACATCAAATACTTGCGATATCAGTGATATAGCTTCAAATGGCGGAGAAACAAATGAGTTAGCTTCAAACCATGTAAAACACATGATTAAGCTTCAAATCAATGCTATGTAGAAGGTTTAGCTTCAATCCAAGCGAAACACATGATTTAGCTTCAAATCAATGTGATGTAGAAGGTTAGCTTCAAATGCATGCGAAATAAATGATTTAGCTTCACTCACTTGGTATATAAGTGATATAGCTTCAAATGCAGACGAAACAAACGAGTTAGATTCAAATCCATGCGATAAACTTGATTTAGCTTCAAATCAATGCGAAGTAGAAGGCATTAGCTTCAAATCCATGCAACTCACAAATGATTTAGCTTCAAATACTTGCGATATAAATGATATAGCTTCAAATGCAGGCGAAACAAACGAGTGAGCCTATAATCCATGCGAAACTCATGATTTAGCGTCAAATCAATGCGATGTAGAAGGTTTACCTTCAAATCAATGCTTAACAAATTATTTAGCTCCAAACACTTGGCATATAAGTGATATAGCTTCAAATACAGACGATCAAACGAGTTAGCTTCAAAATCCATGCGATAAACTTGATTTAGCTTCAAATCCATGCGTAGTAAAGGAATTAGCTTCAAATCCATGCAACACATATGATTTAGCTTAAAATACTTACGATATAAATGATATAGCTTCAAATGCAGGCCTAACAAACGAGTTAGCTTCTAATCCATGCGAAACTCATGATTTAGCTTCAAATCAATGCGATGTAGAAGGTTTACCTTCAAATCCATGCACAACAAATGATTTAGCTTCAGACACGTGGATATAAGTGATATAGCTTCAAATGCAGACGATCAAACGAGTTAGCTTCAAGTCCACGCGAAACAAGTGATTTAGCTTCAGACACTTGCGATATAAGTGATATAGCTTCAAATGCAGAAGAAACAAACGAGTTATCTCAAATCCATGCCATGCACTTGATTTAGCTGAAAACCAATGCCGATGTAGAAGGTTCAGCTTCAAATCCATGCGAAACGAATGATTTAGCTTCAAACACTTGGGATATAAGTGGTATAGCTTAAATGCAGACGATCAAACGAGTTAGCTTCATAATCCATGCGATAAACTTGATTTAGCTTCAAATGAATGCGAAGTAGAAGGGTGAGCTTCAAATCCATGCAACACAAATGATTTAGCTTCAATACGTGCGATATAAATGATATAGCTTCAAATGCAGACGAAGCAGACGAGTTAGTTCTAATCCATGCGAAACTCATGATTTAGCTTCAAATCAATGCGATGTGGAAGGTTCACCTTCAAATCCATGCGCAACAAATGATTTAGCTTCAAACACTTGGGATATAAGCGATATAGCTTGAAATGCAGACGATCAAACGAGTTAGCTTCAAAATCCATGCGATAAACTTGATTTAGCTTCAAATCAATGCGAAGTAGTAGGCTTAGCTTCAAATCCATGCGAAACAAATGATTTAGCTTCAAATACTTGCGATATAAATGATATAGCTTCAAATGCAGGCGAAACAAACGAGTTAGCTTCTAATCCATGCGAAACTCATGATTTAGTTTCAAATCAATGCGATGTAGAAGGTTTACCTTCAAATCAATGCCTAACAAATAATTTAGCTCCAAACACTTGGCATATAAGTGATATAGCTTCAAATACAGACGATCAAACGAGTTAGCTTCAAAATCCATGCGATAAACTTGATTTAGCTTCAAATCCATGCGTAGTAGAAGGATTAGCTTCAAATCCATGCAACACATATGATTTAGCTTAAAATACTTGCAATATAAATGATATAGCTTCAAATGCAGGCGAAGCAAACGCGTTAGCTTCTAATCCATGCGAAACTCATGATTTAGCTTCAAATCAATGCGATGTAGAAGGTTCACCTTCAAATCCATGCGCAACAAATGATTTAGCTTCTAACACTTAGGATATAAGTGATATAGCTTGAAATGCAGACGATCAAACGAGTTAGCTTCAAAATCCATGCGATAAACTTGATTTAGCTTCAAATGAATGCGTAGTAGAAGGCTTAGCTTCAAATCCATGCGAAACAAATAATTTAGGTTCAGATACTTGCAGTATAAATGATACAGCTTCAAATGCAGACGAAACAAACGAGTTAGCTTCATATATATGCGAAACACATGATTTAGCTTCAAATCAATGCGATGTAGAAGGTTTACCTTCAAATCCATGCTTAACAAATGATTTAGCTTCAAATACTTGCGATATAAATGATATAGCTTCAAATGCAGGCGAAACAAACGTGTTAGCTTCTAATCCATGCGAAACTCATGATTTACCTCCAAACACTTGGGATATAAGTGATATAGCTTGAAATGCAGACGATCAAACGAGTTAGCTTCAAAAATCCATGCGATAAACTTGATTTAGCTTCAAATCAATGCGAAGTAGTAGGCTTAGCTTCAAATCCATTGGAAACAAATGATTTAGGTTCAGATACTTGCGGTATAAATGATACAGCTTCAAATGCAGACGAAACAAACGAGTTAGCTTCATATCTATGCGAAACACATGATTTGATTCAAATCAATGCGATGTAGAAGGTTTACCTTCAAGTCATGCTTAACAAATGATTTAGCTTCAAATACTTGCGATATAAATGATATAGCTTCAAATGCAGGCGAAACAAACGTGTTAGCTTCTAATCCATGCGAAACTCATGATTTAGCTTCAAATCAATGCGATGTAGTAGGTTTACCTTCAAATCAATGCTTAACAAATAATTTAGCTTCAAACACTTGGCATATAAGTGATATAGCTTCAAATGCAGACGATCAAACGAGTTAGCTTCAAAATCCATGCGATAAACTTGATTTAGCTTCAAATCCATGCGTAGTAGAAGGATTAGCTTCAAATCCATTGGAACAAATGATCTAGGTTCAGATACTTGCGGTATGAATGATACAGCTTCAAATGCAGACGAAACAAACGAGTTGAGCTTCATATCTATGCGAAACACATGATTTAGATTCAAATCAATGCGATGTAGAAGGTTTACCTTCAAATCAATGCTTAACAAATAATTTAGCTTAAAATACTTGCAATATAATGATGTAGCTTCAAATGCAGGCCTAACAAACGAGTTAGCTTCTAATCCATGCGAAACTCATGATTTAGCTTCAAATCAATGCGATGTAGAAGGTATACCTTCAAATCCATGCACAACAAATGATTTAGCTTCAGACACTTGGGATATAAGTGATATAGCTTCAAATGCAGACGATCAAACGAGTTATCTTCAAAACCATGCCATGCACTTGATTTAGCTGATAATCAATGCGATGTAGAAGGTTCAGCTTCAAATCCCATGCGAAACAAATGATTTAGCTTCAAACACTTGGGATATAAGTGGTATAGCTTCAAATGCAGACGATCAAACGAGTTAGCGTCATAATCCACGCGATAAATTTGATTTAGATTCAAATCAATGCGAAGTAGAAGGATGAGCTTCAATCCATGCTTAACAAATGATTTAGCTTCAAATACTTGCGATATAAATGATATAGCTTCAAATGCAGGCGAAACAAACGAGTTAGCTTCTAATCCATGCGAAACTCATGATTTAGTTTCAAATCAATGCGATGTAGAAGGTTTACCTTCAAATCAATGCTTAACAAATATTTTAGCTCCAAACACTTGGCATATAAGTGATATAGTTTCAAATACAGGACGATCAAACGAGTTAGCTTCAAAATCCATGCGATAAACTTGATTTAGCTTCAAATCCATGCGTAGTAGAAGGTATAGCTTCAAATCCATGCAACACATATGATTTAGCTTAAAATACTTTGCAATATAAATGATATAGCTTCAAATGCAGGCGAAGCAAACGCGTTAGCTTCTAATCCATGCGAAACTCATGATTTAGCTTCAAATCAATGCGATGTAGAAGGTTTACCTTCAAATCCATGCTTAACACATGATTTAGTTTCTAACACTTGGGATATAAGTGATATAGCTTCAAAGCAGACGATCAAACGAGTTAGCTTCAAAATCCATGCGATAAACTTGATTTAGCTTCAAATCAATGCGAAGTAGAAGGATTAGCTTAAAATCCATGCAACGCAAATGATTTAGCTTCAAATAATTGCGATATAAATGACATAGCTTCAAATGCAGGCGAAACAAATGTGTTAGCTTCTAATCCATGCGAACTCATGATTTAGCTTCAAATCAATGCGATGTAGAAGGTTTACCTTCAAATCCATGCTTAAAAAATGATTTAGCTTCAAAACACTGGGATATAAGTGATATAGCTTCAAAAGCAGACGATCAAACGAGTTAGCTTCAAAATTCATGCGATAAACTTGATTTAGCTTCAAATCAATGCGAAGTAGAAGGAACGGCTTAAAATCCATGCAACACAAATGATTTAGCTTCAAATACTTCTGATATAAATGAATAGCTTCAAATGCAGGCGAAACAACGTGTTAGCTTCTAATCCATGCGAAACTCATGATTTAGCTTCAATCAATGCGATGTAGAAGGTTTATCTTCAATCCATGCTTAAAAAATGATTTAGCTTCAAACACTGGGATATAAATGATATAGCTTCAAATGCAGGCGAAACAAACGTGTTAGCTTCTAATCCATGCGAAACTCATGATTTAGCTTCAAATCAATGCGATGTAGAAGGTTTACCTTCAATCAATGCTTAACAAATGATTTAGCTTCAAATACTTGCGATATAAATGATATAGCTTCAAATGCAGGCGAAACAAACGAGTTATCTTCACATCCATGACCATGCACTTGATTTAGCTGAAAATCAATGCGATGTAGATGGTTCAGCTTCTCAAATCCATGCGAAACAAATGATTTAGCTTCAAACACTTGGGATATAAGTGGTATAGCTTGAAATGCAGACGATCAAACGAGTTAGCTTCAAAATCCACGCGATAAACTTGATTTAGCTTCAAATCAATGCGAAGTAGAAGGCTTAGCTTCAAATCCATGCGAAACAAATAATTTAGGTTCAGATACTTGCGGTATAAATGATACAGCTTCAAATGCAGACGAAACAAACGAGTTAGCTTCATATCTATGCGAAACACATGATTTAGCTTCAAATCAATGCGATGTAGAAGGTTTACCTTCAAATCCATGCTTAACAAATGACTTAGCTTCAAATACCTGCGATATAAATGATATAGCTTCAAATGCAGGCGAACAAACGTGTTAGCTTCTAATCCATGCGAAACTCATGATTTAGCTTCAAATCAATGCGATGTAGAAGGTTTACCTTCAAATCCATGCTTAACACATGATTTAGTTTCAAACACTTGGGATATAAGTGATATAGCTTCAAATGCAGACGATCAAACGAGTTAGCTTCAAAATCCATGCGATAAACTTGATTTAGCTTCAAATCAATGCGAAGTAGAAGGATTAGCTTAAAATCCATGCAACGCAAATGATTTAGCTTCAAAAATTGCGATATAAATGACATAGCTTCAAATGCAGGCGAAACAAATGTGTTAGCTTCTAATCCATGCGAAACTCATGATTTAGCTTCAAATCAATGCGATGTAGAAGGTTCACCTTCAAATCCATGCTTAAAAAATGATTTAGCTTCAAACACTTGGGATATAAGTGATATAGCTTCGAAAGCAGACGATCAAACGAGTTAGCTTCAAAATTCATGCGATAAACTTGATTTAGCTTCAAATCAATGCGAAGTTGTAGGCTAGCTTCAAATCCATGCAACACAAATGATTTAGCTTCAAATACTTGCGATATAAATGATATAGCTACAAATGCAGGCGAAACAAACGAGTTAGCTTCAATTCCATGCGAAACATATGATTTAGCTTCCAATCTATGCGATGTAGAAGGCTTAGCTTTAAATCCATGCGAAGCAAATGATTTAACATCAGATACATGCGATATAAGTGATATAGCTTCAAATGGAGGGGATACAAATTTGTTAGATTCAAATCCATGCAAAACACATGATTAAGCTTCAAACCAATGCTATGTAGAAGGTTTAGCTTCAAATCCAAGCGAAACACATGATTTAGCTTCAAATCAATGCGATGTAGAAGGTTTAGCTTGAAATACATGCGGAACAAATGATTTAACATCAGATGCTTGCGATATCAGTGATATAGCTTCAAATGGAGGGGAAACAAATGAGTCAGCTTCAAATCCATGCAAAAGACATGATTAAGCTTCAAATCAAGGCTATGTAGAAGGTTTTGCTTCAAATCCAAGCGAAACACATGATTTAGCTTCAATTCAATGCAATGTAGAAGGTTTAGCTTCAAATCCATGCAAAACGAATGATTTAGCTTCAAACACTTGGGATATAAGTGATGTAGCTTCAAATGGAGAAGAATCAAACGAGTTATCTTCATATCCAAGCGATACACATGATTTAGCTTCCAATCTATGCGATGTAGAAGGCTTAGCTTCAAATCCATGCGAAGCATATGATTTAACATCAGATACATGCGATATAAGTGATATAGCTTCAAATGGAGGGGACACAAATGTGTTAGCTTCAAATCCATGCAAAACACATGATTAAGATTCAAATCAATGCTATGTAGAAGGTTTAGTTTCAAATCCAAGCGAAACACATGATTTAGCTTCAAATCCATGCGGAAGAAATGATTTAACATCAGATAGTTGCGATATAAGTGATATAGATTCAACTGCAGGCGAAATAAACGAGATCGCCTCAAATCCGTGCGAAAAAAATGATTATTCTTCAATACTTGCGATACAGGTGATATAGCATCAAATGCAGGCAAAACAAACCAGTTAGCTTCAATTCCATGAGAAACACATGATTTAGCTTAAAATACATGCGCATACATGGATTATCTTCAAATTCGTGCGAAACAAATGATTTAGCTTCAAACACTTGGGATATATGTGAAATAGCTTCAAATGCAGTCGAAGAAAGACAAGTTAGCTTCAAAATCCATACGATACACATGATTTAACTTCAAATCAATGCGAAATAGAAGGTTTACCTTCAAATCCATGCGAAACAAATGATTTAACATCAGATACTTGCGATATAAGTGACATAGCTTCAGATGGAGGGGAAACACATGTGTTAGCATCAGATCCATGCAAAACACATGATTAAGCTTCAAATCAATGCTATGTAGAAGGTTTTGCTTCAAATCCAAGCGAAACAGATGATTTAGCTTCAATTCAATGCGATGTAGAAGGTTTAGCTTCAAATCCATGCAAAACAAATGATTTAGCTTTAAACACTTGGGATATAAGTGATATAGCTTCAAATGGAGAAGAATCAAACGAGTTAGCTTCATATCCAAGCGAAACACATGATTAAGCTTCCAATCTATGCGATGTGGAAGGCTTAGCTTTAAATCCATGCGAAGCAAATGATTTAACATCAGATACATGCGATACAAGTGATACAGCTTCAAATGGAGGGGATACAAATGAGTTAGATTCAAATGCATGCAAAACACATGATTAAGCTTCAAACCAATGCTATGTAGAAGGTTTACCTTCAAATCCAAGCGAAACACATGATTTAGCTTCAACTCAATGCGATCTAGAAGGTTTAGCTTCAAATCCATGCGGAACAAATGATTTAACATCAGATACTTGCGATATAAGTGATATAGCTTCAAATGGAGTGTAAACAAATGAGTCAGCTTCAAATCCAAGCGAAACACATGATTTAGCTTCAAATCAATGCGATGTAGAAGGTTTAGCTTCAAATACATGCGGAACAAATGATATAACATCAGATGCTTGCGATATCAGTGATATAGCTTCAAATGCAGGCGAAACAAACGAGTTAGCTTCAATTCCATGCGAAACATATGATTTAGCTTCCAATCTATGCGATGTAGAAGGCTTAGCTATAAATCCAAACGAAGCAAATGATTTAACATCAGATACATGCGATATAAGTGATATAGCTTCAAATGGAGGGGATACAAATTTGTTAGATTCAAATCCATGCAAAACACATGATTAAGCTTCAAACCAATGCTATGTAGAAGGTTTAGCTTCAAATCCAAGCGAAACACATGATTTAGCTTCAAATCAATGCGATGTAGAAGGTTTTGCTTCAAATCCATGCGGAACAAATGATTGAGCTTCAAACACTTGGGGTATAGGTGATATAGCTTCAACAGCATGCGAAACCAACGAGTTAGTTTCATATCCAAGCGAAACACATGATTTAGTTTCAAATCAATGCGATGTTGAAGGATTAGCTTCAAATGCATGCGAAACAAATGATTTAACATCAGATACTTGCGATATAAATGATATAGATTCAAATGCAGGCGAAACTAACGAGTTAGCTTCAGATCCATGCGAAACATATGATTTAGCTGCTATTCAATGCGATGTAGAAGGTTTAGCTTCAAATCCATGCGAAATCAATGATTTAGCTTCAAATAATTACGATATAAGTCATATAGCTTCAAATGCAGACGAATCAAACGAGTTAGCTTCAAAATCCATGCGAAACGAATGATTTGGCTTCAAATCAATGCGAAGTAGAAGGCTTAGATTCAAATCCATGTGAAACAAATGATTTAGCTTCAAATACTTGCGATATAACTGATATAGATGCAACTGCAGGCGAGACAAACGAGCTAGCTTCATCTCCATGCGAAACACATGATTTAGCTTCTAATCAATGCGGTGTAGAAGGCTGAGCTTCAAATCCATGCGAGAAAAAAAATTTAGCTTCAGATACTAGCGATATAAGTGATTTAACTTCAAATGCTGACGAAATAAACGAGTTAGCTTCAAATCCATGCGAAACACATGATTTAGCTTCAAGTCAATGCGATGTAAAAGGTTTAGCTTCAAATCCATGCGGAACAAATGATTTAGCTTCAGAGACTTGCGACATAAGTGATATAGGTTCAAATGCAGAGGAAACAAACGAGCTAGCTTCAACTCCACGCGACACTCATGATTTAGCTTCAAATCAATGCGATGCAGAAGGTTTAGCATCAAATCAATGCGATGTAGAAAGTTTAGCTTCAAATCCATGCGAAGCAAATGATTTAACATCAGATACATGCGATATAAGTGATATAGCTTCAAATGGAGGGGAAACAAAATAGTTAGCTTCGAATCCATGCAAGACACATGATTTAGCTTCAAATCAATGCGATGTAGAAGGTTTTGCTTCAAATCCATGCGGAACAAATGATTTAACATCAGATACTTGCGATATAAGTGATATAGATTCAACTGCAGGCGAAATAAACGAGTTAGCTTCAAATCCATGCGGAAGAAATGATTTAGCTTCAGATACTTGCGATATAAGTGATATAGGTTCAAATGCAGAGGAAACAAACGAGCTAGCTTCAACACCACGCGACACTCATGATTTAGCTTCAAATCAATGCGATGTAGACGGTTTTGCTTCAAATCAATGCGATGTAGAAGGTTTAGCTTCAAATGCATGCGAAACAAATGATTTAACATCAGATACTTGCGATATAAATGATATAGATTCAAATGCAGGCGAAACAAGCGAGTTAGCTTCAAATCCATGCGAAACATATGATTTTGCTGCAAATCAATGCGATGTAGAAGTTTTAGCTTCAAATCCATGCGAAACAAATGATTTAACATCAAATACTTGCGATATCAGTGATATAGCTTCAAATGGCGGAGAAACAAATGAGTTAGCTTCAAATCCATGTAAAACACATGATTAAGCTTCAAATCAATGCTATGTAGAAGGTTTAGCTTCAAATCCAAGCGAAAGACATGATTTAGCTTCAAATCAATGTGATGTAGAAGGTTTAGCTTCAAATCCATGCGGAACAAATGATGTAACATCAGATACTTGCGATACAAGTGATATAGCTTCAAATGTAGGGGAAACAAATGAGTTAACTTCAAATCCATGCGAAGTAGAAGGCATAGTTGCAAATCCATGCGAAACAAATGATTTAGCTTCAGATACTTGCGATATAAGTGATATAGGTTCAAATGCAGAGGAAACAAACGAACTAGCTTCAACTCCACTCGACACTCATGATTTAGCTTCAAATCCATGCGATAAACTTGATTTAGCTTCAAATCAATGCGAAGTAGAAGCATTAGCTTCAAATCCATGCAACACAAATGATTTAGCTTCAAATACTTGCGATATAAATGATATAGCTTCAAATGCAGGCGAAACAAACGAGTTATCTTCAAATCCATGCCATGCACTTGATTTAGCTGAAAATCAATGCGATGTAGAAGGATGAGCTTCAAATCCATGCAACACAAATGATTTAGCTTCAAATACTTGCGATATAAATGATATAGCTTCAAATGCAGGCGAAACAGACGAGTTAGTTCTAATCCATGCGAAACTCATGATTTAGCTTCAAATCAATGCGATGTGGAAGGTTCACCTTCAAATCCATGCGCAACAAATGATTTAGCTTCAAACACTTGGGATATAAGCGATATAGCTTGAAATGCAGACGATCAAACGAGTTAGCTTCAAAATCCATGCGATAAACTTGATTTAGCTTCAAATCAATGCGAAGTAGTAGGCTTAGCTTCAAATCCATGCGAAACAAATGATTTAGGTTCAAATCAATGCGGTGTAGAAGGTTTACCTTCAAATCCATGCTTAACAAATGATTTAGCTTCAAATACTTGCGATATAAATGATATAGCTTCAAATGCAGGCGAAACAAACGTGTTAGCTTCTAATCCATGCGAAACTCATGATTTACCTTCAAACACTTGGGATATAAGTGATATAGCTTGAAATGCAGACGATCAAACGAGTTAGCTTCAAAATCCATGCGATAAACTTGATTTAGCTTCAAATCAATGCGAAGTAGTAGGCTTAGCTTCAAATCCATTGGAAACAAATGATTTAGGTTCAGATACTTGCGGTATAAATGATACAGCTTCAAATGCAGACGAAACAAACGAGTTAGCTTCATATCTATGCGAAACACATGATTTAGATTCAAATCAATGCGATGTAGAAGGTTTACCTTCAAGTCCATGCTTAACAAATGATTTAGCTTCAAATACTTGCGATATAAATGATATAGCTTCAAATGCAGGCGAAACAAACGTGTTAGCTTCTAATCCATGCGAAACTCATGATTTAGCTTCAAATCAATGCGATGTAGAAGGTTTACCTGCAAATCCATGATTAACAAATGATTTAGCTTAAAACACTTGGGATATAAGTGATATAACTTCAAATGCAGACGATCAAACGAGTTAGCTTCAAAATCCATGCGATAAACTTGATTTAGCTTCAAATAAATGCGAAGTAGAAGGATTACCTTCAAATCCATGCAACACAAATGATTTAGCTTCAAATACTTGCGATATAAATGATATAGCTTCAAATGCAGGCGAATCAAACGAGTTAGTTTCTAATCCATGCGAAACTCATGATTTAGCTTCAAATCAATGCGATGTAGAAGGTATACCTTCAAATCCATGCACAACAAATGATTTAGCTTCAGACACTTGGGATATAAGTGATATAGCTTCAAATGCAGACGATCAAACGAGTTAGCTTCATAATCCACGCGATAAATTTGATTTAGATTCAAATCAATGCGAAGTAGAAGGATGAGCTTCAAATCCATGCTTAACAAATGATTTAGCTTCAAATACTTACGATATAAATGATATAGCTTCAAATGCAGGCGAAACAAACGAGTTAGCTTCTAATCCATGCGAAACTCATGATTTAGTTTCAAATCAATGCGATGTAGAAGGTTTACCTTCAAATCAATGCTTAACAAATAATTTAGCTCCAAACACTTGGCATATAAGTGATATAGCTTCAAATACAGACGATCAAACGAGTTAGCTTCAAAATCCATGCGATAAACTTGATTTAGCTCCAAATGAATGCGTAGTAGAAGGCTTAGCTTCAAATCCATGCGAAACAAATAATTTAGGTTCAGATACTTGCAGTATAAATGATACAGCTTCAAATGCAGACGAAACAAACGAGTTAGCTTCATATCTATGCGAAACACATGATTTAGCTTCAAATCAATGCGATGTAGAAGGTTTACCTTCAAATCCATGCTTAAATGATTTAGCTTCAAATACTTGCGATATAAATGATATAGCTTCAAATGCAGGCCTAACAAACGAGATAGCTTCTAATCCATGCGAAACTCATGATTTAGCTTCAAATCAATGCGATGTAGAAGGTTTACCTTCAAATCCATGCACAACAAATGATTTAGCTTCAGACACTTGGGACATAAGTGATATAGCTTCAAATGCAGTCGATCAAACCAGTTAGCTTCAAGTCCACGCGAAACAAGTGATTTAGCTTCAGACACTTGCGATATAAGTGATATAGCTTCAAATGCAGAAGAAACAAACGAGTTATCTTCAAATCCATGCCATGCACTTGATTTAGCTAAAAATCAATGCGATGTAGAAGGATGAGCTTCAAATCCATGCAACACATATGATTTAGCTTCAAATACTTGCGATATAAATGATATAGCTTCAAATGCAGGCCTAACAAACGAGTTAGCTTCTAATCCATGCGAAACTCATGATTTAGCTTCAAATCAATGCGAAGTAGTAGGCTTAGCTTCAAATCCATTGGAAACAAATGATTTAGGTTCAGATACTTGCGGTATAAATGATACAGCTTCAAATGCAGACGAAACAAACGAGTTAGCTTCATATCTATGCGAAACACATGATTTAGCTTCAAATCAATGCGATGTAGAAGGTTTACCTTCAAATCCATGCTTAACAAATGATTTAGCTTCAAATACTTGCG
Source organism: Megalopta genalis (assembly GCF_051020955.1). NCBI lineage: Eukaryota > Metazoa > Arthropoda > Insecta > Hymenoptera > Halictidae > Megalopta > Megalopta genalis. The sequence continues at coordinate 136,779 of NW_027476517.1, read as the reverse complement.
ATATAAATGATATAGCTTCAAATGCAGGCGAAACAAACGAGTTAGCTTCTAATCCATGCGAAACTCATGATTTAGCTTCAAAATCCATGCGATAAACTTGATTTAGCTTCAAATCAATGCGAAGTAGTAGGCTTAGCTTCAAATCCATGCGAAACAAATGATTTAGGTTCAGATACTTGCGGTATAAATGATACAGCTTCAAATGCAGACGAAACAAACGAGTTAGCTTCATATCTATGCGAAACACATGATTTAGCTTCAAATCAATGCGATGTAGAAGGTTTACCTTGAAATCAATGCTTAACAAATAATTTAGCACCAAACACTTGGCATATAAGTGATATAGCTTCAAATACAGACGATCAAACGAGTTAGCTTCAAAATCCATGCGATAAACTTGATTTAGCTTCAAATCCAAGCGTAGTAGAAGGATTAGCTTCAAATCCATGCAAACACATATGATTTAGCTTAAAATACTTGCGATATATATGATATAGCTTCAAATGCAGGCCTAACAAACGAGTTAGCTTCTAATCCATGCGAATCTCATGATTTAGCTTCAAATCAATGCGATGTAGAAGGTTTACCTTCAAATCCAAGCACAACAAATGATTTAGCTTCAGACACTTGGGATATAAGTGATATAGCTTCAAATGCAGACGATCAAACTAGTTAGCTTCAAGTCCACGCGAAACAAGTGATTTAGCTTCAGACACTTGCGATATAAGTGATATAGCTTCAAATTGCAGAAGAAACAAACGAGTTATCTTCAAATCCATGCCATGCACTTGATTTAGCTGAAAATCAATGCGATGTAGAAGGTTCAGCTTCAAATCCATGCGAAACAAATGATTTAGCTTCAAACACTTGGGATATAAGTAATATAGCTTCAAATGCAGACGATCAAACAAGTTAGCTTCATAATCCACGCGATAAATTTGATTTAGCTTCAAATCAATGCGAAGTAGAAGGATGAGCTTCAAATCCATGCAACACAAATGATTTAGCTTCAAATACTTGCGATATAAATGATATAGCTTCAAATGCAGGCGAAACAAACGAGTTAGCTTCTAATCCATGCGAAACTCATGATTTAGCTTCAAATCAATGCGATGTAGAAGGTTTACCTTCAAATCCATGCTTAACAAATGATTTAGCTTCAAACACTTGGGATATAAGTGATATAGCTACAAATGCAGACGTTCAAACGAGTTAGCTTCAAAATCCATGCGATAAACTTGATTTAGCTTCAAATCCATGCGTAGTAGAAGGATTAGCTTCAAATCCATGCAACAAAAATGATTTAGATCAAATACTTGCGATATAAATGATATAGCTTCAAATGCAGGCCTAACAAACGAGTTAGCTTCTAATCCATGCGAAACTCATGATTTAGCTTCAAATCAATGCGATGTAGAAGGTTTACCTTCAAATCCATGCACAACAAATGATTTAGCTTCAGACACTTGGGATATAAGTGATATAGCTTCAAATGCAGACGATCAAACGAGTTAGCTTCAAGTCCACGCGAAACAAGTGATTTAGCTTCAGACAATTGCGATATAAGTGATATAGCTTCAAATGCAGAAGAAACAAACGAGTTATCTTCAAATCCATGCCATGCACTTGATTTAGCTGAAAATCAATGCGATGTAGAAGGTTCAGCTTCAAATCCATGCGAAACAAATGATTTAGCTTCAAACACTTGGGATATAAGTAATATAGCTTCAAATGCAGACGATCAAACAAGTTAGCTTCATAATCCACGCGATAAATTTGATTTAGCTTCAAATCAATGCGAAGTAGAAGGATGAGCTTCAAATCCATGCAACACAAATGATTTAGCTTCAAATACTTGCGATATAAATGATATAGCTTCAAATGCAGGCGAAACAAACGAGTTAGCTTCTAATCCATGCGAAACTCATGATTTAGCTTCAAATCAATGCGATGTAGAAGGTTTACCTTCAAATCCATGCACAACAAATGATTTAGCTTCAGACACTTGGGATATAAGTGATATAGCTTCAAATGCAGACGATCAAACGAGTTAGCTTCAAGTCCACGCGAAACAAGTGATTTAGCTTCAGACACTTGCGATATAAGTGATATAGCTTCAAATGCAGAAGAAACAAACGAGTTATCTTCAAATCCATGCCATGCACTTGATTTAGCTGAAAATCAATGCGATGTAGAAGGATGAGCTTCAAATCCATGCGGAACAAATGATTTAACATCAGATACTTGCGATATAAGTGATATAGCTTCAAATGGAGTGGAAACAAATGAGTCAGCTTCAAATCCAAGCGAAACACATGATTTAGCTTCAAATCAATGCGATGTAGAAGGTTTAGCTTCAAATACATGCGGAACAAATGATATAACATCAGATGCTTGCGATATCAGTGATATAGCTTCAAATGCAGGCGAAACAAACGAGTTAGCTTCATATCTATGCGAAACACATGATTTAGCTTCAAATCAATGCGATGTAGAAGGTTTACCTTCAAATCAATGCTTAACAAATAATTTAGCACCAAACACTTGGCATATAAGTGATATAGCTTCAAATACAGACGATCAAACGAGTTAGCTTCAAAATCCATGCGATAAACTTGATTTAGCTTCAAATCCAAGCGTAGTAGAAGGATTAGCTTCAAATCCATGCAAACACATATGATTTAGCTTAAAATACTTGCGATATATATGATATAGCTTCAAATGCAGGCCTAACAAACGAGTTAGCTTCTAATCCATGCGAATCTCATGATTTAGCTTCAAATCAATGCGATGTAGAAGGTTTACCTTCAAATCCAAGCACAACAAATGATTTAGCTTCAGACACTTGGGATATAAGTGATATAGCTTCAAATGCAGACGATCAAACTAGTTAGCTTCAAGTCCACGCGAAACAAGTGATTTAGCTTCAGACACTTGCGATATAAGTGATATAGCTTCAAATTGCAGAAGAAACAAACGAGTTATCTTCAAATCCATGCCATGCACTTGATTTAGCTGAAAATCAATGCGATGTAGAAGGTTCAGCTTCAAATCCATGCGAAACAAATGATTTAGCTTCAAACACTTGGGATATAAGTAATATAGCTTCAAATGCAGACGATCAAACAAGTTAGCTTCATAATCCACGCGATAAATTTGATTTAGCTTCAAATCAATGCGAAGTAGAAGGATGAGCTTCAAATCCATGCAACACAAATGATTTAGCTTCAAATACTTGCGATATAAATGATATAGCTTCAAATGCAGGCGAAACAAACGAGTTAGCTTCTAATCCATGCGAAACTCATGATTTAGCTTCAAATCAATGCGATGTAGAAGGTTTACCTTCAAATCCATGCTTAACAAATGATTTAGCTTCAAACACTTGGGATATAAGTGATATAGCTACAAATGCAGACGTTCAAACGAGTTAGCTTCAAAATCCATGCGATAAACTTGATTTAGCTTCAAATCCATGCGTAGTAGAAGGATTAGCTTCAAATCCATGCAACAAAAATGATTTAGATCAAATACTTGCGATATAAATGATATAGCTTCAAATGCAGGCCTAACAAACGAGTTAGCTTCTAATCCATGCGAAACTCATGATTTAGCTTCAAATCAATGCGATGTAGAAGGTTTACCTTCAAATCCATGCACAACAAATGATTTAGCTTCAGACACTTGGGATATAAGTGATATAGCTTCAAATGCAGACGATCAAACGAGTTAGCTTCAAGTCCACGCGAAACAAGTGATTTAGCTTCAGACACTTGCGATATAAGTGATATAGCTTCAAATGCAGAAGAAACAAACGAGTTATCTTCAAATCCATGCCATGCACTTGATTTAGCTGAAAATCAATGCGATGTAGAAGGATGAGCTTCAAATCCATGCGGAACAAATGATTTAACATCAGATACTTGCGATATAAGTGATATAGCTTCAAATGGAGTGGAAACAAATGAGTCAGCTTCAAATCCAAGCGAAACACATGATTTAGCTTCAAATTAATGCGATGTAGAAGGTTTAGCTTCAAATACATGCGGAACAAATGATATAACATCAGATGCTTGCGATATCAGTGATATAGCTTCAAATGCAGGCGAAACAAACGAGTTAGCTTCAATTCCATGCGAAACATATGATTTAGCTTCCAATCTATGCGATGTAGAAGGCTTAGCTATAAATCCAAACGAAGCAAATGATTTAACATCAGATACATGCGATATAAGTGATATAGCTTCAAATGGAGGGGATACAAATTTGTTAGATTCAAATCCATGCAAAACACATGATTAAGCTTCAAACCAATGCTATGTAGAAGGTTTAGCTTCAAATCCAAGCGAAACACATGATTTAGCTTCAAATCAATGCGATGTAGAAGGTTTTGCTTCAAATCCATGCGGAACAAATGATTGAGCTTCAAACACTTGGGGTATAGGTGATATAGCTTCAACAGCATGCGAAACCAACGAGTTAGTTTCATATCCAAGCGAAACACATGATTTAGTTTCAAATCAATGCGATGTAGAAGGATTAGCTTCAAATGCATGCGAAACAAATGATTTAACATCAGATACTTGCGATATAAATGATATAGATTCAAATGCAGGCGAAACTAACGAGTTAGCTTCAGATCCATGCGAAACATATGATTTAGCTGCTATTCAATGCGATGTAGAAGGTTTAGCTTCAAATCCATGCGAAATCAATGATTTAGCTTCAAATAATTACGATATAAGTCATATAGCTTCAAATGCAGACGAATCAAACGAGTTAGCTTCAAAATCCATGCGAAACGAATGATTTGGCTTCAAATCAATGCGAAGTAGAAGGCTTAGATTCAAATCCATGTGAAACAAATGATTTAGCTTCAAATACTTGCGATATAACTGATATAGATGCAACTGCAGGCGAGACAAACGAGCTAGCTTCATCTCCATGCGAAACACATGATTTAGCTTCTAATCAATGCGGTGTAGAAGGCTGAGCTTCAAATCCATGCGAGAAAAAAAATTTAGCTTCAGATACTAGCGATATAAGTGATTTAACTTCAAATGCTGACGAAATAAACGAGTTAGCTTCAAATCCATGCGAAACACATGATTTAGCTTCAAGTCAATGCGATGTAAAAGGTTTAGCTTCAAATCCATGCGGAACAAATGATTTAGCTTCAGAGACTTGCGACATAAGTGATATAGGTTCAAATGCAGAGGAAACAAACGAGCTAGCTTCAACTCCACGCGACACTCATGATTTAGCTTCAAATCAATGCGATGCAGAAGGTTTAGCATCAAATCAATGCGATGTAGAAAGTTTAGCTTCAAATCCATGCGAAGCAAATGATTTAACATCAGATACATGCGATATAAGTGATATAGCTTCAAATGGAGGGGAAACAAAATAGTTAGCTTCGAATCCATGCAAGACACATGATTTAGCTTCAAATCAATGCGATGTAGAAGGTTTTGCTTCAAATCCTTGCGGAACAAATGATTTAACATCAGATACTTGCGATATAAGTGATATAGATTCAACTGCAGGCGAAATAAACGAGTTAGCTTCAAATCCATACGGAAGAAATGATTTAGCTTCAGATACTTGCGATATAAGTGATATAGGTTCAAATGTAGGGGAAACAAATGAGTTAACTTCAAATCCATGCGAAGTAGAAGGCATAGTTGCAAATCCATGCGAAACAAATGATTTAGCTTCAGATACTTGCGATATAAGTGATATAGGTTCAAATGCAGAGGAAACAAACGAACTAGCTTCAACTCCACTCGACACTCATGATTTAGCTTCAAATCCATGCGATAAACTTGATTTAGCTTCAAATAAATGCGAAGTAGAAGGATTACCTTCAAATCCATGCAACACAAATGATTTAGCTTCAAATACTTGCGATATAAATGATATAGCTTCAAATGCAGGCGAAACAAACGAGTTAGTTTCTAATCCATGCGAAACTCATGATTTAGCTTCAAATCAATGCGATGTAGAAGGTATACCTTCAAATCCATGCACAACAAATGATTTAGCTTCAGACACTTGGGATATAAGTGATATAGCTTCAAATGCAGACGATCAAACGAGTTATCTTCAAATCCATGCCATGCACTTGATTTAGCTGAAAATCAATGCGATGTAGAAGGTTCAGCTTCAAATCCATGCGAAACAAATGATTTAGCTTCAAACACTTGGGATATAAGTGGTATAGCTTCAAATGCAGACGATCAAACGAGTTAGCTTCATAATCCACGCGATAAATTTGATTTAGATTCAAATCAATGCGAAGTAGAAGGATGAGCTTCAAATCCATGCTTAACAAATGATTTAGCTTCAAATACTTACGATATAAATGATATAGCTTCAAATGCAGGCGAAACAAACGAGTTAGCTTCTAATCCATGCGAAACTCATGATTTAGTTTCAAATCAATGCGATGTAGAAGGTTTACCTTCAAATCAATGCTTAACAAATAATTTAGCTCCAAACACTTGGCATATAAGTGATATAGCTTCAAATACAGACGATCAAACGAGTTAGCTTCAAAATCCATGCGATAAACTTGATTTAGCTTCAAATCCATGCGTAGTAGAAGGATTAGCTTCAAATCCATGCAACACATATGATTTAGCTTAAAATACTTGCAATATAAATGATATAGCTTCAAATGCAGGCGAAACAAACGCGTTAGCTTCTAATCCATGCGAAACTCATGATTTAGCTTCAAATCAATGCGATGTAGAAGGTTCACCTTCAAATCCATGCGCAACAAATGATTTAGCTTCTAACACTTAGGATATAAGTGATATAGCTTGAAATGCAGACGATCAAACGAGTTAGCTTCAAAATCCATGCGATAAACTTGATTTAGCTCCAAATGAATGCGTAGTAGAAGGCTTAGCTTCAAATCCATGCGAAACAAATAATTTAGGTTCAGATACTTGCAGTATAAATGATACAGCTTCAAATGCAGACGAAACAAACGAGTTAGCTTCATATCTATGCGAAACACATGATTTAGCTTCAAATCAATGCGATGTAGAAGGTTTACCTTCAAATCCATGCTTAAATGATTTAGCTTCAAATACTTGCGATATAAATGATATAGCTTCAATTGCAGGCCTAACAAACGAGTTAGCTTCTAATCCATGCGAAACTCATGATTTAGCTTCAAATCAATGCGAAGTAGTAGGCTTAGCTTCAAATCCATTGGAAACAAATGATTTAGGTTCAGATACTTGCGGTATAAATGATACAGCTTCAAATGCAGACGAAACAAACGAGTTAGCTTCATATCTATGCGAAACACATGATTTAGCTTCAAATCAATGCGATGTAGAAGGTTTACCTTCAAATCCATGCTTAACAAATGATTTAGCTTCAAATACTTGCGATATAAATGATATAGCTTCAAATGCAGGCGAAACAAACGAGTTAGCTTCTAATCCATGCGAAACTCATGATTTAGCTTCAAAATCCATGCAATAAACTTGATTTAGCTTCAAATCAATGCGAAGTAGTAGGCTTAGCTTCAAATCCATGCGAAACAAATGATTTAGGTTCAGATACTTGCGGTATAAATGATACAGCTTCAAATGCAGACGAAACAAACGAGTTAGCTTCATATCTATGCGAAACACATGATTTAGCTTCAAATCAATGCGATGTAGAAGGTTTACCTTCAAATCAATGCTTAACAAATAATTTAGCACCAAACACTTGGCATTTAAGTGATATAGCTTCAAATACAGACGATCAAACGAGTTAGCTTCAAAATCCATGCGATAAACTTGATTTAGCTTCAAATCCAAGCGTAGTAGAAGGATTAGCTTCAAATCCATGCAAACACATATGATTTAGCTTAAAATACTTGCGATATATATGATATAGCTTCAAATGCAGGCCTAACAAACGAGTTAGCTTCTAATCCATGCGAATCTCATGATTTAGCTTCAAATCAATGCGATGTAGAAGGTTTACCTTCAAATCCAAGCACAACAAATGATTTAGCTTCAGACACTTGGGATATAAGTGATATAGCTTCAAATGCAGACGATCAAACTAGTTAGCTTCAAGTCCACGCGAAACAAGTGATTTAGCTTCAGACACTTGCGATATAAGTGATATAGCTTCAAATTGCAGAAGAAACAAACGAGTTATCTTCAAATCCATGCCATGCACTTGATTTAGCTGAAAATCAATGCGATGTGGAAGGTTCAGCTTCAAATCCATGCGAAACAAATGATTTAGCTTCAAACACTTGGGATATAAGTAATATAGCTTCAAATGCAGACCATCAAACAAGTTAGCTTCATAATCCACGCGATAAATTTGATTTAGCTTCAAATCAATGCGAAGTAGAAGGATGAGCTTCAAATCCATGCAACACAAATGATTTAGCTTCAAATACTTGCGATATAAATGATATAGCTTCAAATGCAGGCGAAACAAACGAGTTAGCTTCTAATCCATGCGAAACTCATGATTTAGCTTCAAATCAATGCGATGTAGAAGGTTTACCTTCAAATCCATGCACAACAAATGATTTAGCTTCAGACACTTGGGATATAAGTGATATAGCTTCAAATGCAGACGATCAAACGAGTTAGCTTCAAGTCCACGCGAAACAAGTGATTTAGCTTCAGACACTTGCGATATAAGTGATATAGCTTCAAATGCAGAAGAAACAAACGAGTTATCTTCAAATCCATGCCATGCACTTGATTTAGCTGAAAATCAATGCGATGTAGAAGGATGAGCTTCAAATCCATGCAACACAAATGATTTTGCTTCAAATACTTGCGATATAAATGATATAGCTTCAAATGCAGGCGAAACAAACGAGTTAGCTTCTAATCCATGCGAAACTCATGATTTAGCTTCAAATCAATGCGATGTAGAAGGTTTACCTTTCAATCCATGCTTAACAAATAATTTAGCTTCAAACACTTGGGATATAAGTGATATAGCTTGAAAAGTAGACGATCAAACGAGTTAGCTTCAAAATCCATGCGATAAACTTGATTTAGCTTCAAATCAATGCGAAGTAGTAGGCTTAGCTTCAAATACATGCGAAAAACAAATGATTTAGGATCAGATACTTGCGGTATAAATGATACAGATTCAAATGCAGACGAAACAAACGAGTTAGCTGCTAATCCATGCGAAACACATGATTTAGCTTCAAATCAATGCGAAGTAGTAGGCTTAGCTTCAAATCCATTGGAAACAAATGATTTAGGTTCAGATACTTGCGGTATAAATGATACAGCTTCAAATGCAGACGAAACAAACGAGTTAGCTTCATATCTATGCGAAACACATGATTTAGCTTCAAATCAATGCGATGTAGAAGGTTTACCTTCAAATCCATGCTTAACAAATGATTTAGCTTCAAATACTTGCGATATAAATGATATAGCTTCAAATGCAGGCGAAACAAACGAGTTAGCTTCTAATCCATGCGAAACTCATGATTTAGCTTCAAAATCCATGCGATAAACTTGATTTAGCTTCAAATCAATGCGAAGTAGTAGGCTTAGCTTCAAATCCATGCGAAACAAATGATTTAGGTTCAGATACTTGCGGTATAAATGATACAGCTTCAAATGCAGACGAAACAAACGAGTTAGCTTCATATCTATGCGAAACACATGATTTAGCTTCAAATCAATGCGATGTAGAAGGTTTACCTTCAAATCAATGCTTAACAAATAATTTAGCACCAAACACTTGGCATATAAGTGATATAGCTTCAAATACAGACGATCAAACGAGTTAGCTTCAAAATCCATGCGATAAACTTGATTTAGCTTCAAATCCAAGCGTAGTAGAAGGATTAGCTTCAAATCCATGCAAACACATATGATTTAGCTTAAAATACTTGCGATATATATGATATAGCTTCAAATGCAGGCCTAACAAACGAGTTAGCTTCTAATCCATGCGAATCTCATGATTTAGCTTCAAATCAATGCGATGTAGAAGGTTTACCTTCAAATCCAAGCACAACAAATGATTTAGCTTCAGACACTTGGGATATAAGTGATATAGCTTCAAATGCAGACGATCAAACTAGTTAGCTTCAAGTCCACGCGAAACAAGTGATTTAGCTTCAGACACTTGCGATATAAGTGATATAGCTTCAAATTGCAGAAGAAACAAACGAGTTATCTTCAAATCCATGCCATGCACTTGATTTAGCTGAAAATCAATGCGATGTAGAAGGTTCAGCTTCAAATCCATGCGAAACAAATGATTTAGCTTCAAACACTTGGGATATAAGTAATATAGCTTCAAATGCAGACGATCAAACAAGTTAGCTTCATAATCCACGCGATAAATTTGATTTAGCTTCAAATCAATGCGAAGTAGAAGGATGAGCTTCAAATCCATGCAACACAAATGATTTAGCTTCAAATACTTGCGATATAAATGATATAGCTTCAAATGCAGGCGAAACAAACGAGTTAGCTTCTAATCCATGCGAAACTCATGATTTAGCTTCAAATCAATGCGATGTAGAAGGTTTACCTTCAAATCCATGCTTAACAAATGATTTAGCTTCAAACACTTGGGATATAAGTGATATAGCTACAAATGCAGACGTTCAAACGAGTTAGCTTCAAAATCCATGCGATAAACTTGATTTAGCTTCAAATCCATGCGTAGTAGAAGGATTAGCTTCAAATCCATGCAACAAAAATGATTTAGATCAAATACTTGCGATATAAATGATATAGCTTCAAATGCAGGCCTAACAAACGAGTTAGCTTCTAATCCATGCGAAACTCATGATTTAGCTTCAAATCAATGCGATGTAGAAGGTTTACCTTCAAATCCATGCACAACAAATGATTTAGCTTCAGACACTTGGGATATAAGTGATATAGCTTCAAATGCAGACGATCAAACGAGTTAGCTTCAAGTCCACGCGAAACAAGTGATTTAGCTTCAGACACTTGCGATATAAGTGATATAGCTTCAAATGCAGAAGAAACAAACGAGTTATCTTCAAATCCATGCCATGCACTTGATTTAGCTGAAAATCAATGCGATGTAGAAGGATGAGCTTCAAATCCATGCAACACAAATGATTTTGCTTCAAATACTTGCGATATAAATGATATAGCTTCAAATGCAGGCGAAACAAACGAGTTAGCTTCTAATCCATGCGAAACTCATGATTTAGCTTCAAATCAATGCGATGTAGAAGGTTTACCTTTCAATCCATGCTTAACAAATAATTTAGCTTCAAACACTTGGGATATAAGTGATATAGCTTGAAAAGTAGACGATCAAACGAGTTAGCTTCAAAATCCATGCGATAAACTTGATTTAGCTTCAAATCAATGCGAAGTAGTAGGCTTAGCTTCAAATACATGCGAAAAACAAATGATTTAGGATCAGATACTTGCGGTATAAATGATACAGATTCAAATGCAGACGAAACAAACGAGTTAGCTGCTAATCCATGCGAAACACATGATTTAGCTTCAAATCAATGCGAAGTAGTAGGCTTAGCTTCAAATCAATTGGAAACAAATGATTTAGGTTCAGATACTTGCGGTATGAATGATACAGCTTCAAATGCAGACGAAACAAACGAGTTAGCTTCATATCTATGCGAAACACATGATTTAGCTTCAAATCAATGCGATGTAGAAGGTTTACCTTCAAATCCATGCTTAACAAATGATTTAGCTTCAAATACTTGCGATATAAATGATATAGCTTCAAATGCAGGCGAAACAAACGAGTTAGCTTCTAATCCATGCGAAACTCATGATTTAGCTTCAAAATCCATGCGATAAACTTGATTTAGCTTCAAATCAATGCGAAGTAGTAGGCTTAGCTTCAAATCCATGCGAAACAAATGATTTAGGTTCAGATACTTGCGGTATAAATGATACAGCTTCAAATGCAGACGAAACAAACGAGTTAGCTTCATATCTATGCGAAACACATGATTTAGCTTCAAATCAATGCGATGTAGAAGGTTTACCTTCAAATCAATGCTTAACAAATAATTTAGCACCAAACACTTGGCATATAAGTGATATAGCTTCAAATGCAGACGATCAAACGAGTTAGCTTCAAAATCCATGCGATAAACTTGATTTAGCTTCAAATCCATGCGTAGTAGAAGGATTAGCTTCAAATCCATGCAACAAAAATGATTAAGCTTCAAATACTTGCGATATAAATGATATAGCTTCAAATGCAAGCCTAACAAACGAGTTAGCTTCTAATCCATGCGAAACTCATGATTTAGCTTCAAATCAATGCGATGTAGAAGGTTTACCTTCAAATCCATGCACAACAAATGATTTAGCTTCAGACACTTGGGACATAAGTGATATAGCTTCAAATGCAGACGATCAAACCAGTTAGCTTCAAGTCCACGCGAAACAAGTGATTTAGCTTCAGACACTTGCGATATAAGTGATATAGCTTCAAATGCAGAAGAAACAAACGAGTTATCTTCAAATCCATGCCATGCACTTGATTTAGCTGAAAATCAATGCGATGTAGAAGGATCAGCTTCAAATCCATGCGAAACAAATGATTTAGCTTCAAACACTTGGGATATAAGTGATATAGCTTGAAATGCAGACGATCAAACGAGTTAGCTTCAAAATCCATGCGATAAACTTGATTTAGCTTTAAATCAATGCGAAGAAGTAGGCTTAGCTTCAAATCCATGCGAAACAAATGATTTAGGTTCAGATACTTGCGGTATAAATGATACAGCTTCAAATGCAGACGAAACAAACGAGTTAGCTTCTAATCCATGCGAAACTCATGATTTAGCTTCAAATCAATGCGATGTTGAAGGTTTACCTTCAAATCAATGCTTAACAAATAATTTAGCTCCAAACACTTGGCATATAAGTGATATAGCTTCAAATACAGACGATCAAACGAGTTAGCTTCAAAATTCCATGCGATAACTTGATTTAGCTTCAAATCCAAGCGTAGTAGAAGGATTTGCTTCAAATCCATGCAACACATATGATTTAGCTTAAAATACTTGCGATATATATGATATAGCTTCAAATGCAGGCCTAAGAAAGGAGTTAGCTTCTAATCCATGCGAAACTCATGATTTAGCTTCAAATAAATGCGATGTAGAAGGTTTACCTTCAAATCCAAGCACAACAAATGATTTAGCTTCAGACACTTGGGATATAAGTGATATAGCTTCAAATGCAGACGATCAAACTAGTTAGCTTCAAGTCCACGCGAAACAAGTGATTTAGCTTCAGACACTTGCGATATAAGTGATATAGCTTCAAATTGCAGAAGAAACAAACGAGTTATCTTCAAATCCATGCCATGCACTTGATTTAGCTGAAAATCAATGCGATGTAGAAGGTTCAGCTTCAAATCCATGCGAAACAAATGATTTAGCTTCAAACACTTGGGATATAAGTAATATAGCTTCAAATGCAGACGATCAAACAAGTTAGCTTCATAATCCACGCGATAAATTTGATTTAGCTTCAAATCAATGCGAAGTAGAAGGATGAGCTTCAAATCCATGCAACACAAATGATTTAGCTTCAAATACTTGCGATATAAATGATATAGCTTCAAATGCAGGCGAAACAAACGAGTTAGCTTCTAATCCATGCGAAACTCATGATTTAGCTTCAAATCAATGCGATGTAGAAGGTTTACCTTCAAATCCATGCTTAACAAATGATTTAGCTTCAAACACTTGGGATATAAGTGATATAGCTACAAATGCAGACGTTCAAACGAGTTAGCTTCAAAATCCATGCGATAAACTTGATTTAGCTTCAAATCCATGCGTAGTAGAAGGATTAGCTTCAAATCCATGCAACAAAAATGATTTAGAGCAAATACTTGCGATATAAATGATATAGCTTCAAATGCAGGCCTAACAAACGAGTTAGCTTCTAATCCATGCGAAACTCATGATTTAGCTTCAAATCAATGCGATGTAGAAGGTTTACCTTCAAATCCATGCACAACAAATGATTTAGCTTCAGACACTTGGGATATAAGTGATATAGCTTCAAATGCAGACGATCAAACGAGTTAGCTTCAAGTCCACGCGAAACAAGTGATTTAGCTTCAGACACTTGCGATATAAGTGATATAGCTTCAAATGCAGAAGAAACAAACGAGTTATCTTCAAATCCATGCCATGCACTTGATTTAGCTGAAAATCAATGCGATGTAGAAGGATGAGCTTCAAATCCATGCAACACAAATGATTTTGCTTCAAATACTTGCGATATAAATGATATAGCTTCAAATGCAGGCGAAACAAACGAGTTAGCTTCTAATCCATGCGAAACTCATGATTTAGCTTCAAATCAATGCGAAGTAGTAGGCTTAGCTTCAAATCCATTGGAAACAAATGATCTAGGTTCAGATACTTGCGGTATGAATGATACAGCTTCAAATGCAGACGAAACAAACGAGTTAGCTTCATATCTATGCGAAACACATGATTTAGCTTCAAATCAATGCGATGTAGAAGGTTCACCTTCAAATCCATGCGCAACAAATGATTTAGTTTCAAACACTTGGGATATAAGTGATATAGCTTGAAATGCAGACGATCAAACGAGTTAGCTTCAAAATCCATGCGATAAACTTGATTTAGCTTCAAATCAATGCGAAGTAGTAGGCTTAGCTTCAAATCCCTGCGAAACAAATGATTTAGGTTCAGATACTTGCGGTATAAATGATACAGCTTCAAATGCAGACGAAACAAACGAGTTAGCTTCATATCTATGCGAAACACATGATTTAGCTTCAAATCAATGCGATGTAGAAGGTTTACCTTCAAATCAATGCTTAACAAATAATTTAGCTCCAAACACTTGGCATATAAGTGATATAGCTTCAAATACAGACGATCAAACGAGTTAGCTTCAAAATCCATGCGATAAACTTGATTTAGCTTCAAATCCAAGCGTAGTAGAAGGATTAGCTTCAAATCCATGCAAACACATATGATTTAGCTTAAAATACTTGCGATATATATGATATAGCTTCAAATGCAGGCCTAACAAACGAGTTAGCTTCTAATCCATGCGAATCTCATGATTTAGCTTCAAATCAATGCGATGTAGAAGGTTTACCTTCAAATCCAAGCACAACAAATGATTTAGCTTCAGACACTTGGGATATAAGTGATATAGCTTCAAATGCAGACGATCAAACTAGTTAGCTTCAAGTCCACGCGAAACAAGTGATTTAGCTTCAGACACTTGCGATATAAGTGATATAGCTTCAAATGCAGAAGAAACAAACGAGTTATCTTCAAATCCATGCCATGCAATTGATTTAGCTGAAAATCAATGCGATGTAGAAGGTTCAGCTTCAAATCCATGCGAAACAAATGATTTAGCTTCAAACACTTGGGATATAAGTGATATAGCTTGAAATGCAGACGATCAAACGAGTTAGCTTCAAAATCCATGCGATAAACTTGATTTAGCTTCAAATCAATGCGAAGTAGAAGGCTTAGCTTCAAATCCATGCGAAACAAATAATTTAGGTTCAGATACTTGCGGTATAAATGATACAGCTTCAAATGCAGACGAAACAAACGAGTTAGCTTCATATCTATGCGAAACACATGATTTAGCTTCAAATCAATGCGATGTAGAAGGTTTACCTTCAAATCCATGCTTAACAAATGACTTAGCTTCAAATACCTGCGATATAAATGATATAGCTTCAAATGCAGGCGAAACAAACGTGTTAGCTTCTAATCCATGCGAAACTCATGATTTAGCTTCAAATCAATGCGATGTAGAAGGTTTACCTTCAAATCCATGCTTAACAAATGATTTAGCTTCAAACACTTGGGATATAAGTGATATAGCTTCAAATGCAGACGATCAAACGAGTTAGCTTCAAAATCCATGCGATAAACTTGATTTAGCTTCAAATCAATGCGATGTAGAAGGTTTACCTTCAAATCCATGCACAACAAATGATTTAGCTTCAGACACTTGGGATATAAGTGATATAGCTTCAAATGCAGACGATCAAACTAGTTAGCTTCAAGTCCACGCGAAACAAGTGATTTAGCTTCAGACACTTGCGATATAAGTGATATAGCTTCAAATGCAGAAGAAACAAACGAGTTATCTTCAAATCCATGCCATGCACTTGATTTAGCTGAAAATCAATGCGATGTAGAAGGATGAGCTTCAAATCCATGCAATACAAATGATTTAGCTTCAAATACTTGCGATATAAATGATATAGCTTCAAATGCAGGCGAAACAAACGAGTTAGCTTCTAATCCATGCGAAACTCATGATTTTGCTTCAAATCAATGCGATGTAGAAGGTTTACCTTTCAATCCATGCTTAACAAATAATTTAGCTTCAAACACTTGGGATATAAGTGATATAGCTTGAAATGCAGACGATCAAACGAGTTAGCTTCAAAATCCATGCGATAAACTTGATTTAGCTTTAAATCAATGCGAAGAAGTAGGCTTAGCTTCAAATCCATGCGAAACAAATGATTTAGGTTCAGATACTTGCGGTATAAATGATACAGCTTCAAATGCAGACGAAACAAACGAGTTAGCTTCTAATCCATGCGAAACTCATGATTTAGCTTCAAATCAATGCGATGTTGAAGGTTTACCTTCAAATCAATGCTTAACAAATAATTTAGCTCCAAACACTTGGCATATAAGTGATATAGCTTCAAATACAGACGATCAAACGAGTTAGCTTCAAAATTCCATGCGATAACTTGATTTAGCTTCAAATCCAAGCGTAGTAGAAGGATTTGCTTCAAATCCATGCAACACATATGATTTAGCTTAAAATACTTGCGATATATATGATATAGCTTCAAATGCAGGCCTAAGAAAAGAGTTAGCTTCTAATCCATGCGAAACTCATGATTTAGCTTCAAATAAATGCGATGTAGAAGGTTTACCTTCAAATCCAAGCACAACAAATGATTTAGCTTCAGACACTTGGGATATAAGTGATATAGCTTCAAATGCAGACGATCAAACTAGTTAGCTTCAAGTCCACGCGAAACAAGTGATTTAGCTTCAGACACTTGCGATATAAGTGATATAGCTTCAAATGCAGAAGAAACAAACGAGTTATCTTCAAACCCATGCCATGCACTTGATTTAGCTGAAAATCAATGCGATGTAGAAGGTTCAGCTTCAAATCCATGCGAAACAAATGATTTAGCTTCAAACACTTGGGATATAAGTAATATAGCTTCAAATGCAGACGATCAAACAAGTTAGCTTCATAATCCACGCGATAAATTTGATTTAGCTTCAAATCAATGCGAAGTAGAAGGATGAGCTTCAAATCCATGCAACACAAATGATTTAGCTTCAAATACTTGCGATATAAATGATATAGCTTCAAATGCAGGCGAAACAAACGAGTTAGCTTCTAATCCATGCGAAACTCATGATTTAGCTCAAATCAATGCGATGTAGAAGGTTTACCTTCAAATCCATGCTTAACAAATGATTTAGCTTCAAATACTTGCGATATAAATGATATAGCTTCAAATGCAGGCGAAACAAACGAGTTATCTTCAAATCCATGCCATGCACTTGATTTAGCTGAAAATCAATGCGATGTAGAAGGTTCAGCTTCAAATCCATGCGAAACAAATGATTTAGCTTCAAACACTTGGGATATAAGTGATATAGCTTGAAATGCAGACGATCAAACGAGTTAGCTTCAAAATCCATGCGATAAACTTGATTTAGCTTCAAATCAATGCGAAGTAGAAGGCTTAGCTTCAAATCCATGCGAAACAAATAATTTAGGTTCAGATACTTGCGGTATAAATGATACAGCTTCAAATGCAGACGAAACAAACGAGTTAGCTTCATATCTATGCGAAACACATGATTTAGCTTCAAATCAATGCGATGTAGAAGGTTTACCTTCAAATCCATGCTTAACAAATGACTTAGCGTCAAATATCAGCGATATAAATGATATAGCTTCAAATGCAGGCGAAACAAACGTGTTAGCTTCTAATCCATGCGAAACTCATGATTTAGCTTCAAATCAATGCGATGTAGAAGGTTTACCTTCAAATCAGTGCTTAACAAATAATTTAGCTTCAAACACTTGGCATATAAGTGATATAGCTTCAAATGCAGACGATCAAACGAGTTAGCTTCAAAATCCATGCGATAAACTTGATTTAGCTTCAAATCAATGCGATGTAGAAGGTTTACCTTCAAATCCATGCACAACAAATGATTTAGCTTCAGACACTTGGGATATAAGTGATATAGCTTCAAATGCAGACGATCAAACGAGTTAGCTTCAAGTCCTCGCGAAACAAGTGATTTAGCTTCAGACACTTGCGATATAAGTGATATAGCTTCAAATGCAGAAGAAACAAACGAGTTATCTTCAAATCCATGCCATGCACTTGATTTAGCTGAAAATCAATGCGATGTAGAAGGATGAGCTTCAAATCCATGCAATACAAATGATTTAGCTTCAAATACTTGCGATATAAATGATATAGCTTCAAATGCAGGCGAAACAAACGAGTTAGCTTCTAATCCATGCGAAACTCATGATTTTGCTTCAAATCAATGCGATGTAGAAGGTTTACCTTTCAATCCATGCTTAACAAATAATTTAGCTTCAAACACTTGGGATGCAAGTGATATAGCTTGAAATGCAGACGATCAAACGAGTTAGCTTCAAAATCCATGCGATAAACTTGATTTAGCTTTAAATCAGTGCGAAGAAGTAGGCTTAGCTTCAAATCCATGCGTAATAAATGATTTAGGTTCAGATACTTGCGGTATAAATGATACAGCTTCAAATGCAGACGAAACAAACGAGTTAGCTTCATATCTATGCGAAACACATGATTTAGCTTCAAATCAATGCAATGTAGAAGGTTTACCTTCAAATCCATGCTTAACAAATGATTTAGCATCAAATACTTGCGATATAAATGATATAGCTTCAAATGCAGGCGAAAGAAACGTGTTAGCTTCTAATCCATGCGAAACTCATGATTTAGCTTCAAATCAATGCGATGTAGAAAGTTTAACTTCAAATCCATGCTTAACAAATGATTTAGTTTCAAACACTTGGGATATAAATGATATAGCTTCAAATGCAGGCGAAACAAACGTGTTAGCTTCTAATCCATGCGAAACTCATGATTTAGCTTCAAATCAATGCGATGTAGAAGGTTTACCTTCAAATCCATGCTTAACAAATTATTTAGCTTCAAATACTTGCGATATAAATGATATAGCTTCAAATGCAGGCGAAACAAACGAGTTATCTTCAAATCCATGCCATGCACTTGATTGAGCTGAAAATCAATGCGATGTAGAAGGTTCAGCTTCAAATCCATGCGAATCAAATGATTTAGCTTCAAACACTTGGGATATAAGTGATATAGCTTGAAATGCAGACGATCAAACGAGTTAGCTTCAAAATCCATGCGATAAACTTGATTTAGCTTCAAATCAATGCGAAGTAGAAGGCTTAGCTTCAAATCCATGCGAAACAAATAATTTAGGTTCAGATACTTGCGGTATAAATGATACAGCTTCAAATGCAGACGAAACAAACGAGTTAGCTTCATATCTATGCGAAACACATGATTTAGCTTCAAATCAATGCGATGTAGAAGGTTTACCTTCAAATCCATGCTTAACAAATGACTTAGCTTCAAATACCTGCGATATAAATGATATAGCTTCAAATGCAGGCGAAACAAACGTGTTAGCTTCTAATCCATGCGAAACTCATGATTTAGCTTCAAATCAATGCGATGTAGAAGGTTTACCTTCAAATCCATGCTTAACAAATGATTTAGTTTCAAACACTTGGGATATAAGTGATATAGCTTCAAATGCAGACGATCAAACAAGTTAGCTTCAAAATCCATGCGATAAACTTGATTTAGCTTCGAATCAATGCGAAGTAGAAGGATTAGCTTAAAATCCATGCAACACAAATGATTTAGCTTCAAATACTTGCGATATAAATGACATAGCTTCAAATGCAGGCGAAACAAATGTGTTAGCTTCTAATCCATGCGAAACTCATGATTTAGCTTCAAATCAATGCGATGTAGAAGGTTTACCTTCAAATCCATGCTTAAAAAATGATTTAGCTTCAAATACTTGCGATATAAATGATATAGCTTCAAATGCAGACGATCAAACAAGTCAGCCACAAAATCCATGCGATAAACTTGATTTAGCTTCAAATCAATGCGAAGTAGAAGGTTTACCTTCAAATCAATGCTTAACAAATAATTTAGCTTCAAACACTTGGCATATAAGTGATATAGCTTCAAATGCAGACGATCAAACGAGTTAGCTTCAAAATCCATGCGATAAACTTGATTTAGCTTCAAATCAATGCGATGTAGAAGGTTTACCTTCAAATCCATGCACAACAAATGATTTAGCTTCAGACACTTGGGATATAAGTGATATAGCTTCAAATGCAGACGATCAAACGAGTTAGCTTCAAGTCCACGCGAAACAAGTGATTTAGCTTCAGACACTTGCGATATAAGTGATATAGCTTCAAATGCAGAAGAAACAAACGAGTTATCTTCAAATCCATGCCATGCACTTGATTTAGCTGAAAATCAATGCGATGTAGAAGGATGAGCTTCAAATCCATGCAACACAAATGATTTAGCTTCAAATACTTGCGATATAAATGATATAGCTTCAAATGCAGGCGAAACAAACGAGTTAGCTTCTAATCCATGCGAAACTCATGATTTTGCTTCAAATCAATGCGATGTAGAAGGTTTACCTTTCAATCCATGCTTAACAAATAATTTAGCTTCAAACACTTGGGATATAAGTGATATAGCTTGAAATGCAGACGATCAAACGAGTTAGCTTCAAAATCCATGCGATAAACTTGATTTAGCTTCAAATCAATGCGAAGTAGAAGGATTAGCTTCAAATCCATGCTTAACAAATGATTTAGCTTCAAATACTTGCGATATAAATGATATAGCTTCAAATGCAGGCGAAACAAACGTGTTAGCTTCTAATCCATGCGATAAACTTGATTTAGCTTCAAATCAATGCGAAGTAGAAGGATGAGCTTCAAATCCATGCAACACAAATGATTTAGCTTCAAATACTTGCGATATAAATGATATAGCTTCAAATGTAGGCGAAACAAACGAGTTAGCTTCTAATCCATGCGAAACTCATGATTTAGCTTCAATCCATTTACCATCTAATCCATTTACCTTCAAATCCATGCTTAACAAATGATTTAGCTTCAAACACTTGGGATATAAGTGATATAGCTACAAATGCAGACGTTCAAACGAGTTAGCTTCAAAATCCATGCGATAAACTTGATTTAGCTTCAAATCCATGCGTAGTAGAAGGATTAGCTTCAAATCCATGCAACAAAAATGATTTAGAGCAAATACTTGCGATATAAATGATATAGCTTCAAATGCAGGCCTAACAAACGAGTTAGCTTCTAATCCATGCGAAACTCATGATTTAGCTTCAAATCAATGCGATGTAGAAGGTTTACCTTCAAATCCATGCACAACAAACGATTTAGCTTCAGACACTTGGGATATAAGTGATATAGCTTCAAATGCAGACGATCAAACGAGTTAGCTTCAAGTCCACGCGAAACAAGTGATTTAGCTTCAGACACTTGCGATATAAGTGATATAGCTTCAAATGCAGAAGAAACAAACGAGTTATCTTCAAATCCATGCCATGCACTTGATTTAGCTGAAAATCAATGCGATGTAGAAGGATGAGCTTCAAATCCATGCAACACAAATGATTTTGCTTCAAATACTTGCGATATAAATGATATAGCTTCAAATGCAGGCGAAACAAACGAGTTAGCTTCTAATCCATGCGAAACTCATGATTTAGCTTCAAATCAATGCGAAGTAGTAGGCTTAGCTTCAAATCCATTGGAAACAAATGATCTAGGTTCAGATACTTGCGGTATGAATGATACAGCTTCAAATGCAGACGAAACAAACGAGTTAGCTTCATATCTATGCGAAACACATGATTTAGCTTCAAATCAATGCGATGTAGAAGGTTCACCTTCAAATCCATGCGCAACAAATGATTTAGCTTCTAACACTTAGGATATAAGTGATATAGCTTGAAATGCAGACGATCAAACGAGTTAGCTTCAAAATCCATGCGATAAACTTGATTTAGCTTCAAATCAATGCGAAGTAGTAGGCTTAGCTTCAAATCCATGCGAAACAAATGATTTAGGTTCAGATACTTGCGGTATAAATGATACAGCTTCAAATGCAGACGAAACAAACGAGTTAGCTTCATATCTATGCGAAACACATGATTTAGCTTCAAATCAATGCGATGTAGAAGGTTTACCTTCAAATCAATGCTTAACAAATAATTTAGCTCCAAACACTTGGCATATAAGTGATATAGCTTCAAATACAGACGATCAAACGAGTTAGCTTCAAAATCCATGCGATAAACTTGATTTAGCTTCAAATCCAAGCGTAGTAGAAGGATTAGCTTCAAATCCATGCAAACACATATGATTTAGCTTAAAATACTTGCGATATATATGATATAGCTTCAAATGCAGGCCTAACAAACGAGTTAGCTTCTAATCCATGCGAATCTCATGATTTAGCTTCAAATCAATGCGATGTAGAAGGTTTACCTTCAAATCCAAGCACAACAAATGATTTAGCTTCAGACACTTGGGATATAAGTGATATAGCTTCAAATGCAGACGATCAAACTAGTTAGCTTCAAGTCCACGCGAAACAAGTGATTTAGCTTCAGACACTTGCGATATAAGTGATATAGCTTCAAATGCAGAAGAAACAAACGAGTTATCTTCAAATCCATGCCATGCACTTGATTTAGCTGAAAATCAATGCGATGTAGAAGGATCAGCTTCAAATCCATGCGAAACAAATGATTTAGCTTCAAACACTTGGGATATAAGTGATATAGCTTGAAATGCAGACGATCAAACGAGTTAGCTTCAAAATCCATGCGATAAACTTGATTTAGCTTCAAATCAATGCGAAGTAGAAGGCTTAGCTTCAAATCCATGCGAAACAAATAATTTAGGTTCAGATACTTGCGGTATAAATGATACAGCTTCAAATGCAGACGAAACAAACGAGTTAGCTTCATATCTATGCGAAACACATGATTTAGCTTCAAATCAATGCGATGTAGAAGGTTTACCTTCAAATCCATGCTTAACAAATGACTTAGCTTCAAATACCTGCGATATAAATGATATAGCTTCAAATGCAGGCGAAACAAACGTGTTAGCTTCTAATCCATGCGAAACTCATGATTTAGCTTCAAATCAATGCGATGTAGAAGGTTTACCTTCAAATCCATGCTTAACAAATGATTTAGCTTCAAACACTTGGGATATAAGTGATATAGATTCAAATGCAGACGATCAAACAAGTCAGCCACAAAATCCGTGCGATAAACTTGATTTAGCTTCAAATCAATGCGGAGTAGAAGGATAGCTTCAAATCCATGCGAAACAAATAATTTAGGTTCAGATACTTGCGGTATAAATGATACAGCTTCAAATGCAGACGAAACAAACGAGTTAGCTTCATATCTATGCGAAACACATGATTTAGCTTCAAATCAATGCGATGTAGAAGGTTTACCTTCAAATCCATGCTTAACAAATGACTTAGCTTCAAATACCTGCGATATAAATGATATAGCTTCAAATGCAGGCGAAACAAACGTGTTAGCTTCTAATCCATGCGAAACTCATGATTTAGCTTCAAATCAATGCGATGTAGAAGGTTTACCTTCAAATCCATGCTTAACAAATGATTTAGCTTCAAACACTTGGGATATAAGTGATATAGATTCAAATGCAGACGATCAAACAAGTCAGCCACAAAATCCGTGCGATAAACTTGATTTAGCTTCAAATCAATGCGGAGTAGAAGGATTAGCTTCAAATCCATGCAACACAAATGATTTAGCTTCAAATACTTGCGATATAAATGACATAGCTTCAAATGCAGGCGATTCAAACGAGTTATTTTCTAATCCATGCGAAACTCATGATTTAGCTTCAAATCAATGCGATGTAGAAGGTTTACCTTTCAATCCATGCTTAACAAATAATTTAGCTTTAAACACTTGGGATATAAGTGATATAGCTTGAAATGAAGACGATCAACCGAGTTAGCTTCAAAATCCATGCGATAAACTTGATTTAGCTTTAAATCAATGCGAAGAAGTAGGCTTAGCTTCAAATCCATGCGAAACAAATGATTTAGGTTCAGATACTTGCGGTATAAATGATACAGCTTCAAATGCAGACGAAACAAACGAGTTAGCTTCTAATCCATGCGAAACTCATGATTTAGCTTCAAATCAATGCGATGTTGAAGGTTTACCTTCAAATCAATGCTTAACAAATAATTTAGCTCCCAACACTTGGCATATAAGTGATATAGCTTCAAATACAGACGATCAAACGAGTTAGCTTCAAAATTCCATGCGATAACTTGATTTAGCTTCAAATCCAAGCGTAGTAGAAGGATTTGCTTCAAATCCATGCAACACATATGATTTAGCTTAAAATACTTGCGATATATATGATATAGCTTCAAATGCAGGCCTAAGAAAGGAGTTAGCTTCTAATCCATGCGAAACTCATGATTTAGCTTCAAATAAATGCGATGTAGAAGGTTTACCTTCAAATCCAAGCACAACAAATGATTTAGCTTCAGACACTTGGGATATAAGTGATATAGCTTCAAATGCAGACGATCAAACTAGTTAGCTTCAAGTCCACGCGAAACAAGTGATTTAGCTTCAGACACTTGCGATATAAGTGATATAGCTTCAAATTGCAGAAGAAACAAACGAGTTATCTTCAAATCCATGCCATGCACTTGATTTAGCTGAAAATCAATGCGATGTAGAAGGTTCAGCTTCAAATCCATGCGAAACAAATGATTTAGCTTCAAACACTTGGGATATAAGTGATATAGCTTCAAATGCAGACGATCAAACAAGTTAGCTTCATAATCCACGCGATAAATTTGATTTAGCTTCAAATCAATGCGAAGTAGAAGGATGAGCTTCAAATCCATGCAACACAAATGATTTAGCTTCAAATACTTGCGATATAAATGACATAGCTTCAAATGCAGGCGAAACAAATGTGTTAGCTTCTAATCCATGCGAAACTCATGATTTAGCTTCAAATCAATGCGATGTAGAAGGTTTACCTTCAAATCCATGCTTAACAAATGATTTAGCTTCAAACACTTGGGATATAAGTGATATAGCTACAAATGCAGACGTTCAAACGAGTTAGCTTCAAAATCCATGCGATAAACTTGATTTAGCTTCAAATCCATGCGTAGTAGAAGGATTAGCTTCAAATCCATGCAACAAAAATGATTTAGAGCAAATACTTGCGATATAAATGATATAGCTTCAAATGCAGGCCTAACAAACGAGTTAGCTTCTAATCCATGCGAAACTCATGATTTAGCTTCAAATCAATGCGATGTAGAAGGTTTACCTTCAAATCCATGCACAACAAATGATTTAGCTTCAGACACTTGGGATATAAGTGATATAGCTTCAAATGCAGACGATCAAACGAGTTAGCTTCAAGTCCACGCGAAACAAGTGATTTAGCTTCAGACACTTG
This sequence comes from Megalopta genalis, assembly GCF_051020955.1. NCBI lineage: Eukaryota > Metazoa > Arthropoda > Insecta > Hymenoptera > Halictidae > Megalopta > Megalopta genalis. The sequence goes on along the minus strand of NW_027476517.1, from coordinate 111,052 downwards.
CGATATAAGTGATATAGCTTCAAATGCAGAAGAAACAAACGAGTTATCTTCAAATCCATGCCATGCACTTGATTTAGCTGAAAATCAATGCGATGTAGAAGGATGAGCTTCAAATCCATGCAACACAAATGATTTTGCTTCAAATACTTGCGATATAAATGATATAGCTTCAAATGCAGGCGAAACAAACGAGTTAGCTTCTAATCCATGCGAAACTCATGATTTAGCTTCAAATCAATGCGAAGTAGTAGGCTTAGCTTCAAATCCATTGGAAACAAATGATCTAGGTTCAGATACTTGCGGTATGAATGATACAGCTTCAAATGCAGACGAAACAAACGAGTTAGCTTCATATCTATGCGAAACACATGATTTAGCTTCAAATCAATGCGATGTAGAAGGTTCACCTTCAAATCCATGCGCAACAAATGATTTAGCTTCTAACACTTAGGATATAAGTGATATAGCTTGAAATGCAGACGATCAAACGAGTTAGCTTCAAAATCCATGCGATAAACTTGATTTAGCTTCAAATCAATGCGAAGTAGTAGGCTTAGCTTCAAATCCATGCGAAACAAATGATTTAGGTTCAGATACTTGCGGTATAAATGATACAGCTTCAAATGCAGACGAAACAAACGAGTTAGCTTCATATCTATGCGAACACATGATTTAGCTTCAAATCAATGCGATGTAGAAGGTTTACCTTCAAATCAATGCTTAACAAATAATTTAGCTCCAAACACTTGGCATATAAGTGATATAGCTTCAAATACAGACGATCAAACGAGTTAGCTTCAAAATCCATGCGATAAACTTGATTTAGCTTCAAATCCAAGCGTAGTAGAAGGATTAGCTTCAAATCCATGCAAACACATATGATTTAGCTTAAAATACTTGCGATATATATGATATAGCTTCAAATGCAGGCCTAACAAACGAGTTAGCTTCTAATCCATGCGAATCTCATGATTTAGCTTCAAATCAATGCGATGTAGAAGGTTTACCTTCAAATCCAAGCAAAACAAATGATTTAGCTTCAGACACTTGGGATATAAGTGATATAGCTTCAAATGCAGACGATCAAACTAGTTAGCTTCAAGTCCACGCGAAACAAGTGATTTAGCTTCAGACACTTGCGATATAAGTGATATAGCTTCAAATGCAGAAGAAACAAACGAGTTATCTTCAAATCCATGCCATGCAATTGATTTAGCTGAAAATCAATGCGATGTAGAAGGTTCAGCTTCAAATCCATGCGAAACAAATGATTTAGCTTCAAACACTTGGGATATAAGTGATATAGCTTGAAATGCAGACGATCAAACGAGTTAGCTTCAAAATCCATGCGATAAACTTGATTTAGCTTCAAATCAATGCGAAGTAGAAGGCTTAGCTTCAAATCCATGCGAAACAAATAATTTAGGTTCAGATACTTGCGGTATAAATGATACAGCTTCAAATGCAGACGAAACAAACGAGTTAGCTTCATATCTATGCGAAACACATGATTTAGCTTCAAATCAATGCGATGTAGAAGGTTTACCTTCAAATCCATGCTTAACAAATGACTTAGCTTCAAATACCTGCGATATAAATGATATAGCTTCAAATGCAGGCGAAACAAACGTGTTAGCTTCTAATCCATGCGAAACTCATGATTTAGCTTCAAATCAATGCGATGTAGAAGGTTTACCTTCAAATCCATGCTTAACAAATGATTTAGCTTCAAACACTTGGGATATAAGTGATATAGCTTCAAATGCAGACGATCAAACGAGTTAGCTTCAAAATCCATGCGATAAACTTGATTTAGCTTCAAATCAATGCGATGTAGAAGGTTTACCTTCTAATCCATGCACAACAAATGATTTAGCTTCAGACACTTGGGATATAAGTGATATAGCTTCAAATGCAGACGATCAAACGAGTTAGCTTCAAGTCCACGCGAAACAAGTGATTTAGCTTCAGACACTTGCGATATAAGTGATATAGCTTCAAATGCAGACGAAACAAACGAGTTATCTTCAAATCCATGCCATGCACTTGATTTAGCTGAAAATCAATGCGATGTAGAAGGATGAGCTTCAAATCCATGCAATACAAATGATTTAGCTTCAAATACTTGCGATATAAATGATATAGCTTCAAATGCAGGCGAAACAAACGAGTTAGCTTCTAATCCATGCGAAACTCATGATTTTGCTTCAAATCAATGCGATGTAGAAGGTTTACCTTTCAATCCATGCTTAACAAATAATTTAGCTTCAAACACTTGGGATATAAGTGATATAGCTTGAAATGCAGACGATCAAACGAGTTAGCTTCAAAATCCATGCGATAAACTTGATTTAGCTTTAAATCAATGCGAAGAAGTAGGCTTAGCTTCAAATCCATGCGAAACAAATGATTTAGGTTCAGATACTTGCGGTATAAATGATACAGCTTCAAATGCAGACGAAACAAACGAGTTAGCTTCTAATCCATGCGAAACTCATGATTTAGCTTCAAATCAATGCGATGTTGAAGGTTTACCTTCAAATCAATGCTTAACATATAATTTAGCTCCAAACACTTGGCATATAAGTGATATAGCTTCAAATGCAGACGATCAAACGAGTTAGCTTCAAAATCCATGCGATAAACTTGATTTAGCTTCAAATCAATGCGATGTAGAAGGTTTACCTTCAAATCCATGCACAACAAATGATTTAGCTTCAGACACTTGGGATATAAGTGATATAGCTTCAAATGCAGACGATCAAACGAGTTAGCTTCAAGTCCACGCGAAACAAGTGATTTAGCTTCAGACACTTGCGATATAAGTGATATAGCTTCAAATGCAGAAGAAACAAACGAGTTATCTTCAAACCCATGCCATGCACTTGATTTAGCTGAAAATCAATGCGATGTAGAAGGTTCAGCTTCAAATCCATGCGAAACAAATGATTTAGCTTCAAACACTTGGGATATAAGTGATATAGCTTGAAATGCAGACGATCAAACGAGTTAGCTTCAAAATCCATGCGATAAACTTGATTTAGCTTCAAATCAATGCGAAGTAGAAGGCTTAGCTTCAAATCCATGCGAAACAAATAATTTAGGTTCAGATACTTGCGGTATAAATGATACAGCTTCAAATGCAGACGAAACAAACGAGTTAGCTTCATATCTATGCGAAACACATGATTTAGCTTCAAATCAATGCGATGTAGAAGGTTTACCTTCAAATCCATGCTTAACAAATAATTTAGCTCCAAACACTTGGCATATAAGTGATATAGCTTCAAATACAGACGATCAAACGAGTTAGCTTCAAAATCCATGCGATAAACTTGATTTAGCTTCAAATCCAAGCGTAGTAGAAGGATTAGCTTCAAATCCATGCAAACACATATGATTTAGCTTAAAATACTTGCGATATATATGATATAGCTTCAAATGCAGGCCTAACAAACGAGTTAGCTTCTAATCCATGCGAATCTCATGATTTAGCTTCAAATCAATGCGATGTAGAAGGTTTACCTTCAAATCCAAGCACAACAAATGATTTAGCTTCAGACACTTGGGATATAAGTGATATAGCTTCAAATGCAGACGATCAAACTAGTTAGCTTCAAGTCCACGCGAAACAAGTGATTAAGCTTCAGACACTTGCGATATAAGTGATATAGCTTCAAATGCAGAAGAAACAAACGAGTTATCTTCAAATCCATGCCATGCACTTGATTTAGCTGAAAATCAATGCGATGTAGAAGGATCAGCTTCAAATCCATGCGAAACAAATGATTTAGCTTCAAACACTTGGGATATAAGTGATATAGCTTGAAATGCAGACGATCAAACGAGTTAGCTTCAAAATCCATGCGATAAACTTGATTTAGCTTTAAATCAATGCGAAGAAGTAGGCTTAGCTTCAAATCCATGCGAAACAAATGATTTAGGTTCAGATACTTGCGGTATAAATGATACAGCTTCAAATGCAGACGAAACAAACGAGTTAGCTTCTAATCCATGCGAAACTCATGATTTAGCTTCAAATCAATGCGATGTTGAAGGTTTACCTTCAAATCAATGCTTAACAAATAATTTAGCTCCAAACACTTGGCATATAAGTGATATAGCTTCAAATACAGACGATCAAACGAGTTAGCTTCAAAATTCCATGCGATAACTTGATTTAGCTTCAAATCCAAGCGTAGTAGAAGGATTTGCTTCAAATCCATGCAACACATATGATTTAGCTTAAAATACTTGCGATATATATGATATAGCTTCAAATGCAGGCCTAAGAAAGGAGTTAGCTTCTAATCCATGCGAAACTCATGATTTAGCTTCAAATAAATGCGATGTAGAAGGTTTACCTTCAAATCCAAGCACAACAAATGATTTAGCTTCAGACACTTGGGATATAAGTGATATAGCTTCAAATGCAGACGATCAAACTAGTTAGCTTCAAGTCCACGCGAAACAAGTGATTTAGCTTCAGACACTTGCGATATAAGTGATATAGCTTCAAATTGCAGAAGAAACAAACGAGTTATCTTCAAATCCATGCCATGCACTTGATTTAGCTGAAAATCAATGCGATGTAGAAGGTTCAGCTTCAAATCCATGCGAAACAAATGATTTAGCTTCAAACACTTGGGATATAAGTAATATAGCTTCAAATGCAGACGATCAAACAAGTTAGCTTCATAATCCACGCGATAAATTTGATTTAGCTTCAAATCAATGCGAAGTAGAAGGATGAGCTTCAAATCCATGCAACACAAATGATTTAGCTTCAAATACTTGCGATATAAATGATATAGCTTCAAATGCAGGCGAAACAAACGAGTTAGCTTCTAATCCATGCGAAACTCATGATTTAGCTTCAAATCAATGCGATGTAGAAGGTTTACCTTCAAATCCATGCTTAACAAATGATTTAGCTTCAAACACTTGGGATATAAGTGATATAGCTACAAATGCAGACGTTCAAACGAGTTAGCTTCAAAATCCATGCGATAAACTTGATTTAGCTTCAAATCCATGCGTAGTAGAAGGATTAGCTTCAAATCCATGCAACAAAAATGATTTAGAGCAAATACTTGCGATATAAATGATATAGCTTCAAATGCAGGCCTAACAAACGAGTTAGCTTCTAATCCATGCGAAACTCATGATTTAGCTTCAAATCAATGCGATGTAGAAGGTTTACCTTCAAATCCATGCACAACAAATGATTTAGCTTCAGACACTTGGGATATAAGTGATATAGCTTCAAATGCAGACGATCAAACGAGTTAGCTTCAAGTCCACGCGAAACAAGTGATTTAGCTTCAGACACTTGCGATATAAGTGATATAGCTTCAAATGCAGAAGAAACAAACGAGTTATCTTCAAATCCATGCCATGCACTTGATTTAGCTGAAAATCAATGCGATGTAGAAGGATGAGCTTCAAATCCATGCAACACAAATGATTTTGCTTCAAATACTTGCGATATAAATGATATAGCTTCAAATGCAGGCGAAACAAACGAGTTAGCTTCTAATCCATGCGAAACTCATGATTTAGCTTCAAATCAATGCGAAGTAGTAGGCTTAGCTTCAAATCCATTGGAAACAAATGATCTAGGTTCAGATACTTGCGGTATGAATGATACAGCTTCAAATGCAGACGAAACAAACGAGTTAGCTTCATATCTATGCGAAACACATGATTTAGCTTCAAATCAATGCGATGTAGAAGGTTCACCTTCAAATCCATGCGCAACAAATGATTTAGCTTCAAACACTTGGGATATAAGTGATATAGCTTGAAATGCAGACGATCAAACGAGTTAGCTTCAAAATCCATGCGATAAACTTGATTTAGCTTCAAATCAATGCGAAGTAGTAGGCTTAGCTTCAAATCCATGCGAAACAAATGATTTAGGTTCAGATACTTGCGGTATAAATGATACAGCTTCAAATGCAGACGAAACAAACGAGTTAGCTTCATATCTATGCGAAACACATGATTTAGCTTCAAATCAATGCGATGTAGAAGGTTTACCTTCAAATCAATGCTTAACAAATAATTTAGCTCCAAACATTTGGCATATAAGTGATATAGCTTCAAATACAGACGATCAAACGAGTTAGCTTCAAAATCCATGCGATAAACTTGATTTAGCTTCAAATCCAAGCGTAGTAGAAGGATTAGCTTCAAATCCATGCAAACACATATGATTTAGCTTAAAATACTTGCGATATATATGATATAGCTTCAAATGCAGGCCTAACAAACGAGTTAGCTTCTAATCCATGCGAATCTCATGATTTAGCTTCAAATCAATGCGATGTAGAAGGTTTACCTTCAAATCCAAGCACAACAAATGATTTAGCTTCAGACACTTGGGATATAAGTGATATAGCTTCAAATGCAGACGATCAAACTAGTTAGCTTCAAGTCCACGCGAAACAAGTGATTTAGCTTCAGACACTTGCGATATAAGTGATATAGCTTCAAATGCAGAAGAAACAAACGAGTTATCTTCAAATCCATGCCATGCAATTGATTTAGCTGAAAATCAATGCGATGTAGAAGGTTCAGCTTCAAATCCATGCGAAACAAATGATTTAGCTTCAAACACTTGGGATATAAGTGATATAGCTTGAAATGCAGACGATCAAACGAGTTAGCTTCAAAATCCATGCGATAAACTTGATTTAGCTTCAAATCAATGCGAAGTAGAAGGCTTAGCTTCAAATCCATGCGAAACAAATAATTTAGGTTCAGATACTTGCGGTATAAATGATACAGCTTCAAATGCAGACGAAACAAACGAGTTAGCTTCATATCTATGCGAAACACATGATTTAGCTTCAAATCAATGCGATGTAGAAGGTTTACCTTCAAATCCATGCTTAACAAATGACTTAGCTTCAAATACCTGCGATATAAATGATATAGCTTCAAATGCAGGCGAAACAAACGTGTTAGCTTCTAATCCATGCGAAACTCATGATTTAGCTTCAAATCAATGCGATGTAGAAGGTTTACCTTCAAATCCATGCTTAACAAATGATTTAGCTTCAAACACTTGGGATATAAGTGATATAGCTTCAAATGCACACGATCAAACGAGTTAGCTTCAAAATCCATGCGATAAACTTGATTTAGCTTCAAATCAATGCGATGTAGAAGGTTTACCTTCAAATCCATGCACAACAAATGATTTAGCTTCAGACACTTGGGATATAAGTGATATAGCTTCAAATGCAGACGATCAAACTAGTTAGCTTCAAGTCCACGCGAAACAAGTGATTTAGCTTCAGACACTTGCGATATAAGTGATATAGCTTCAAATGCAGAAGAAACAAACGAGTTATCTTCAAATCCATGCCATGCACTTGATTTAGCTGAAAATCAATGCGATGTAGAAGGATGAGCTTCAAATCCATGCAATACAAATGATTTAGCTTCAAATACTTGCGATATAAATGATATAGCTTCAAATGCAGGCGAAACAAACGAGTTAGCTTCTAATCCATGCGAAACTCATGATTTTGCTTCAAATCAATGCGATGTAGAAGGTTTACCTTTCAATCCATGCTTAACAAATAATTTAGCTTCAAACACTTGGGATATAAGTGATATAGCTTGAAATGCAGACGATCAAACGAGTTAGCTTCAAAATCCATGCGATAAACTTGATTTAGCTTTAAATCAATGCGAAGAAGTAGGCTTAGCTTCAAATCCATGCGAAACAAATGATTTAGGTTCAGATACTTGCGGTATAAATGATACAGCTTCAAATGCAGACGAAACAAACGAGTTAGCTTCTAATCCATGCGAAACTCATGATTTAGCTTCAAATCAATGCGATGTTGAAGGTTTACCTTCAAATCAATGCTTAACAAATAATTTAGCTCCAAACACTTGGCATATAAGTGATATAGCTTCAAATACAGACGATCAAACGAGTTAGCTTCAAAATTCCATGCGATAACTTGATTTAGCTTCAAATCCAAGCGTAGTAGAAGGATTTGCTTCAAATCCATGCAACACATATGATTTAGCTTAAAATACTTGCGATATATATGATATAGCTTCAAATGCAGGCCTAAGAAAAGAGTTAGCTTCTAATCCATGCGAAACTCATGATTTAGCTTCAAATAAATGCGATGTAGAAGGTTTACCTTCAAATCCAAGCACAACAAATGATTTAGCTTCAGACACTTGGGATATAAGTGATATAGCTTCAAATGCAGACGATCAAACTAGTTAGCTTCAAGTCCACGCGAAACAAGTGATTTAGCTTCAGACACTTGCGATATAAGTGATATAGCTTCAAATGCAGAAGAAACAAACGAGTTATCTTCAAACCCATGCCATGCACTTGATTTAGCTGAAAATCAATGCGATGTAGAAGGTTCAGCTTCAAATCCATGCGAAACAAATGATTTAGCTTCAAACACTTGGGATATAAGTAATATAGCTTCAAATGCAGACGATCAAACAAGTTAGCTTCATAATCCACGCGATAAATTTGATTTAGCTTCAAATCAATGCGAAGTAGAAGGATGAGCTTCAAATCCATGCAACACAAATGATTTAGCTTCAAATACTTGCGATATAAATGATATAGCTTCAAATGCAGGCGAAACAAACGAGTTAGCTTCTAATCCATGCGAAACTCATGATTTAGCTCAAATCAATGCGATGTAGAAGGTTTACCTTCAAATCCATGCTTAACAAATGATTTAGCTTCAAATACTTGCGATATAAATGATATAGCTTCAAATGCAGGCGAAACAAACGAGTTATCTTCAAATCCATGCCATGCACTTGATTTAGCTGAAAATCAATGCGATGTAGAAGGTTCAGCTTCAAATCCATGCGAAACAAATGATTTAGCTTCAAACACTTGGGATATAAGTGATATAGCTTGAAATGCAGACGATCAAACGAGTTAGCTTCAAAATCCATGCGATAAACTTGATTTAGCTTCAAATCAATGCGAAGTAGAAGGCTTAGCTTCAAATCCATGCGAAACAAATAATTTAGGTTCAGATACTTGCGGTATAAATGATACAGCTTCAAATGCAGACGAAACAAACGAGTTAGCTTCATATCTATGCGAAACACATGATTTAGCTTCAAATCAATGCGATGTAGAAGGTTTACCTTCAAATCCATGCTTAACAAATGACTTAGCTTCAAATATCAGCGATATAAATGATATAGCTTCAAATGCAGGCGAAACAAACGTGTTAGCTTCTAATCCATGCGAAACTCATGATTTAGCTTCAAATCAATGCGATGTAGAAGGTTTACCTTCAAATCAGTGCTTAACAAATAATTTAGCTTCAGACACTTGGCATATAAGTGATATAGCTTCAAATGCAGACGATCAAACGAGTTAGCTTCAAAATCCATGCGATAAACTTGATTTAGCTTCAAATCAATGCGATGTAGAAGGTTTACCTTCAAATCCATGCACAACAAATGATTTAGCTTCAGACACTTGGGATATAAGTGATATAGCTTCAAATGCAGACGATCAAACGAGTTAGCTTCAAGTCCACGCGAAACAAGTGATTTAGCTTCAGACACTTGCGATATAAGTGATATAGCTTCAAATGCAGAAGAAACAAACGAGTTATCTTCAAATCCATGCCATGCACTTGATTTAGCTGAAAATCAATGCGATGTAGAAGGATGAGCTTCAAATCCATGCAACACAAATGATTTAGCTTCAAATACTTGCGATATAAATGATATAGCTTCAAATGCAGGCGAAACAAACGAGTTAGCTTCTAATCCATGCGAAACTCATGATTTTGCTTCAAATCAATGCGATGTAGAAGGTTTACCTTTCAATCCATGCTTAACAAATAATTTAGCTTCAAACACTTGGGATGCAAGTGATATAGCTTGAAATGCAGACGATCAAACGAGTTAGCTTCAAAATCCATGCGATAAACTTGATTTAGCTTTAAATCAATGCGAAGAAGTAGGCTTAGCTTCAAATCCATGCGTAATAAATGATTTAGGTTCAGATACTTGCGGTATAAATGATACAGCTTCAAATGCAGACGAAACAAACGAGTTAGCTTCATATCTATGTGAAACACATGATTTAGCTTCAAATCAATGCGATGTAGAAGGTTTACCTTCAAATCCATGCTTAACAAATGATTTAGCATCAAATACTTGCGATATAAATGATATAGCTTCAAATGCAGGCGAAAGAAACGTGTTAGCTTCTAATCCATGCGAAACTCATGATTTAGCTTCAAATCAATGCGATGTAGAAAGTTTAACTTCAAATCCATGCTTAACAAATGATTTAGTTTCAAACACTTGGGATATAAATGATATAGCTTCAAATGCAGGCGAAACAAACGTGTTAGCTTCTAATCCATGCGAAACTCATGATTTAGCTTCAAATCAATGCGATGTAGAAGGTTTACCTTCAAATCCATGCTTAACAAATTATTTAGCTTCAAATACTTGCGATATAAATGATATAGCTTCAAATGCAGGCGAAACAAACGAGTTATCTTCAAATCCATGCCATGCACTTGATTGAGCTGAAAATCAATGCGATGTAGAAGGTTCAGCTTCAAATCCATGCGAATCAAATGATTTAGCTTCAAACACTTGGGATATAAGTGATATAGCTTGAAATGCAGACGATCAAACGAGTTAGCTTCAAAATCCATGCGATAAACTTGATTTAGCTTCAAATCAATGCGAAGTAGAAGGCTTAGCTTCAAATCCATGCGAAACAAATAATTTAGGTTCAGATACTTGCGGTATAAATGATACAGCTTCAAATGCAGACGAAACAAACGAGTTAGCTTCATATCTATGCGAAACACATGATTTAGCTTCAAATCAATGCGATGTAGAAGGTTTACCTTCAAATCCATGCTTAACAAATGACTTAGCTTCAAATACCTGCGATATAAATGATATAGCTTCAAATGCAGGCGAAACAAACGTGTTAGCTTCTAATCCATGCGAAACTCATGATTTAGCTTCAAATCAATGCGATGTAGAAGGTTTACCTTCAAATCCATGCTTAACAAATGATTTAGTTTCAAACACTTGGGATATAAGTGATATAGCTTCAAATGCAGACGATCAAACAAGTTAGCTTCAAAATCCATGCGATAAACTTGATTTAGCTTCGAATCAATGCGAAGTAGAAGGATTAGCTTAAAATCCATGCAACACAAATGATTTAGCTTCAAATACTTGCGATATAAATGACATAGCTTCAAATGCAGGCGAAACAAATGTGTTAGCTTCTAATCCATGCGAAACTCATGATTTAGCTTCAAATCAATGCGATGTAGAAGGTTTACCTTCAAATCCATGCTTAAAAAATGATTTAGCTTCAAATACTTGCGATATAAATGATATAGCTTCAAATGCAGACGATCAAACAAGTCAGCCACAAAATCCATGCGATAAACTTGATTTAGCTTCAAATCAATGCGAAGTAGAAGGTTTACCTTCAAATCAATGCTTAACAAACAATTTAGCTTCAAACACTTGGCATATAAGTGATATAGCTTCAAATGCAGACGATCAAACGAGTTAGCTTCAAAATCCATGCGATAAACTTGATTTAGCTTCAAATCAATGCGATGTAGAAGGTTTACCTTCAAATCCATGCACAACAAATGATTTAGCTTCAGACACTTGGGATATAAGTGATATAGCTTCAAATGCAGACGATCAAACGAGTTAGCTTCAAGTCCACGCGAAACAAGTGATTTAGCTTCAGACACTTGCGATATAAGTGATATAGCTTCAAATGCAGAAGAAACAAACGAGTTATCTTCAAATCCATGCCATGCACTTGATTTAGCTGAAAATCAATGCGATGTAGAAGGATGAGCTTCAAATCCATGCAACACAAATGATTTAGCTTCAAATACTTGCGATATAAATGATATAGCTTCAAATGCAGGCGAAACAAACGAGTTAGCTTCTAATCCATGCGAAACTCATGATTTTGCTTCAAATCAATGCGATGTAGAAGGTTTACCTTTCAATCCATGCTTAACAAATAATTTAGCTTCAAACACTTGGGATATAAGTGATATAGCTTGAAATGCAGACGATCAAACGAGTTAGCTTCAAAATCCATGCGATAAACTTGATTTAGCTTCAAATCAATCCGAAGTAGAAGGATTAGCTTCAAATCCATGCTTAACAAATGATTTAGCTTCAAATACTTGCGATATAAATGATATAGCTTCAAATGCAGGCGAAACAAACGTGTTAGCTTCTAATCCATGCGATAAACTTGATTTAGCTTCAAATCAATGCGAAGTAGAAGGATGAGCTTCAAATCCATGCAACACAAATGATTTAGCTTCAAATACTTGCGATATAAATGATATAGCTTCAAATGTAGGCGAAACAAACGAGTTAGCTTCTAATCCATGCGAAACTCATGATTTAGCTTCAATCCATTTACCATCTAATCCATTTACCTTCAAATCCATGCTTAACAAATGATTTAGCTTCAAACACTTGGGATATAAGTGATATAGCTACAAATGCAGACGTTCAAACGAGTTAGCTTCAAAATCCATGCGATAAACTTGATTTAGCTTCAAATCCATGCGTAGTAGAAGGATTAGCTTCAAATCCATGCAACAAAAATGATTTAGAGCAAATACTTGCGATATAAATGATATAGCTTCAAATGCAGGCCTAACAAACGAGTTAGCTTCTAATCCATGCGAAACTCATGATTTAGCTTCAAATCAATGCGATGTAGAAGGTTTACCTTCAAATCCATGCACAACAAACGATTTAGCTTCAGACACTTGGGATATAAGTGATATAGCTTCAAATGCAGACGATCAAACGAGTTAGCTTCAAGTCCACGCGAAACAAGTGATTTAGCTTCAGACACTTGCGATATAAGTGATATAGCTTCAAATGCAGAAGAAACAAACGAGTTATCTTCAAATCCATGCCATGCACTTGATTTAGCTGAAAATCAATGCGATGTAGAAGGATGAGCTTCAAATCCATGCAACACAAATGATTTTGCTTCAAATACTTGCGATATAAATGATATAGCTTCAAATGCAGGCGAAACAAACGAGTTAGCTTCTAATCCATGCGAAACTCATGATTTAGCTTCAAATCAATGCGAAGTAGTAGGCTTAGCTTCAAATCCATTGGAAACAAATGATCTAGGTTCAGATACTTGCGGTATGAATGATACAGCTTCAAATGCAGACGAAACAAACGAGTTAGCTTCATATCTATGCGAAACACATGATTTAGCTTCAAATCAATGCGATGTAGAAGGTTCACCTTCAAATCCATGCGCAACAAATGATTTAGCTTCTAACACTTAGGATATAAGTGATATAGCTTGAAATGCAGACGATCAAACGAGTTAGCTTCAAAATCCATGCGATAAACTTGATTTAGCTTCAAATCAATGCGAAGTAGTAGGCTTAGCTTCAAATCCATGCGAAACAAATGATTTAGGTTCAGATACTTGCGGTATAAATGATACAGCTTCAAATGCAGACGAAACAAACGAGTTAGCTTCATATCTATGCGAAACACATGATTTAGCTTCAAATCAATGCGATGTAGAAGGTTTACCTTCAAATCAATGCTTAACAAATAATTTAGCTCCAAACACTTGGCATATAAGTGATATAGCTTCAAATACAGACGATCAAACGAGTTAGCTTCAAAATCCATGCGATAAACTTGATTTAGCTTCAAATCAATGCGATGTAGAAGGTTTACCTTCAAATCCAAGCACAACAAATGATTTAGCTTCAGACACTTGGGATATAAGTGATATAGCTTCAAATGCAGACGATCAAACTAGTTAGCTTCAAGTCCACGCGAAACAAGTGATTTAGCTTCAGACACTTGCGATATAAGTGATATAGCTTCAAATGCAGAAGAAACAAACGAGTTATCTTCAAATCCATGCCATGCACTTGATTTAGCTGAAAATCAATGCGATGTAGAAGGATCAGCTTCAAATCCATGCGAAACAAATGATTTAGCTTCAAACACTTGGGATATAAGTGATATAGCTTGAAATGCAGACGATCAAACGAGTTAGCTTCAAAATCCATGCGATAAACTTGATTTAGCTTCAAATCAATGCGAAGTAGAAGGCTTAGCTTCAAATCCATGCGAAACAAATAATTTAGGTTCAGATACTTGCGGTATAAATGATACAGCTTCAAATGCAGACGAAACAAACGAGTTAGCTTCATATCTATGCGAAACACATGATTTAGCTTCAAATCAATGCGATGTAGAAGGTTTACCTTCAAATCCATGCTTAACAAATGACTTAGCTTCAAATACCTGCGATATAAATGATATAGCTTCAAATGCAGGCGAAACAAACGTGTTAGCTTCTAATCCATGCGAAACTCATGATTTAGCTTCAAATCAATGCGATGTAGAAGGTTTACCTTCAAATCCATGCTTAACAAATGATTTAGCTTCAAACACTTGGGATATAAGTGATATAGATTCAAATGCAGACGATCAAACAAGTCAGCCACAAAATCCGTGCGATAAACTTGATTTAGCTTCAAATCAATGCGGAGTAGAAGGATTAGCTTCAAATCCATGCAACACAAATGATTTAGCTTCAAATACTTGCGATATAAATGACATAGCTTCAAATGCAGGCGATTCAAACGAGTTATTTTCTAATCCATGCGAAACTCATGATTTAGCTTCAAATCAATGCGATGTAGAAGGTTTACCTTTCAATCCATGCTGAACAAATAATTTAGCTTTAAACACTTGGGATATAAGTGATATAGCTTGAAATGAAGACGATCAACCGAGTTAGCTTCAAAATCCATGCGATAAACTTGATTTAGCTTTAAATCAATGCGAAGAAGTAGGCTTAGCTTCAAATCCATGCGAAACAAATGATTTAGGTTCAGATACTTGCGGTATAAATGATACAGCTTCAAATGCAGACGAAACAAACGAGTTAGCTTCTAATCCATGCGAAACTCATGATTTAGCTTCAAATCAATGCGATGTTGAAGGTTTACCTTCAAATCAATGCTTAACAAATAATTTAGCTCCAAACACTTGGCATATAAGTGATATAGCTTCAAATACAGACGATCAAACGAGTTAGCTTCAAAATTCCATGCGATAACTTGATTTAGCTTCAAATCCAAGCGTAGTAGAAGGATTTGCTTCAAATCCATGCAACACATATGATTTAGCTTAAAATACTTGCGATATATATGATATAGCTTCAAATGCAGGCCTAAGAAAGGAGTTAGCTTCTAATCCATGCGAAACTCATGATTTAGCTTCAAATAAATGCGATGTAGAAGGTTTACCTTCAAATCCAAGCACAACAAATGATTTAGCTTCAGACACTTGGGATATAAGTGATATAGCTTCAAATGCAGACGATCAAACTAGTTAGCTTCAAGTCCACGCGAAACAAGTGATTTAGCTTCAGACACTTGCGATATAAGTGATATAGCTTCAAATTGCAGAAGAAACAAACGAGTTATCTTCAAATCCATGCCATGCACTTGATTTAGCTGAAAATCAATGCGATGTAGAAGGTTCAGCTTCAAATCCATGCGAAACAAATGATTTAGCTTCAAACACTTGGGATATAAGTGATATAGCTTCAAATGCAGACGATCAAACAAGTTAGCTTCATAATCCACGCGATAAATTTGATTTAGCTTCAAATCAATGCGAAGTAGAAGGATGAGCTTCAAATCCATGCAACACAAATGATTTAGCTTCAAATACTTGCGATATAAATGACATAGCTTCAAATGCAGGCGAAACAAATGTGTTAGCTTCTAATCCATGCGAAACTCATGATTTAGCTTCAAATCAATGCGATGTAGAAGGTTTACCTTCAAATCCATGCTTAACAAATGATTTAGCTTCAAACACTTGGGATATAAGTGATATAGCTACAAATGCAGACGTTCAAACGAGTTAGCTTCAAAATCCATGCGATAAACTTGATTTAGCTTCAAATCCATGCGTAGTAGAAGGATTAGCTTCAAATCCATGCAACAAAAATGATTTAGAGCAAATACTTGCGATATAAATGATACAGCTTCAAATGCAGGCCTAACAAACGAGTTAGCTTCTAATCCATGCGAAACTCATGATTTAGCTTCAAATCAATGCGATGTAGAAGGTTTACCTTCAAATCCATGCACAACAAATGATTTAGCTTCAGACACTTGGGATATAAGTGATATAGCTTCAAATGCAGACGATCAAACGAGTTAGCTTCAAGTCCACGCGAAACAAGTGATTTAGCTTCAGACACTTGCGATATAAGTGATATAGCTTCAAATGCAGAAGAAACAAACGAGTTATCTTCAAATCCATGCCATGCACTTGATTTAGCTGAAAATCAATGCGATGTAGAAGGATGAGCTTCAAATCCATGCAACACAAATGATTTTGCTTCAAATACTTGCGATATAAATGATATAGCTTCAAATGCAGGCGAAACAAACGAGTTAGCTTCTAATCCATGCGAAACTCATGATTTAGCTTCAAATCAATGCGAAGTAGTAGGCTTAGCTTCAAATCCATTGGAAACAAATGATCTAGGTTCAGATACTTGCGGTATGAATGATACAGCTTCAAATGCAGACGAAACAAACGAGTTAGCTTCATATCTATGCGAAACACATGATTTAGCTTCAAATCAATGCGATGTAGAAGGTTCACCTTCAAATCCATGCGCAACAAATGATTTAGCTTCTAACACTTAGGATATAAGTGATATAGCTTGAAATGCAGACGATCAAACGAGTTAGCTTCAAAATCCATGCGATAAACTTGATTTAGCTTCAAATCAATGCGAAGTAGTAGGCTTAGCTTCAAATCCATGCGAAACAAATGATTTAGGTTCAGATACTTGCGGTATAAATGATACAGCTTCAAATGCAGACGAAACAAACGAGTTAGCTTCATATCTATGCGAACACATGATTTAGCTTCAAATCAATGCGATGTAGAAGGGTTACCTTCAAATCAATGCTTAACAAATAATTTAGCTCCAAACACTTGGCATATAAGTGATATAGCTTCAAATACAGACGATCAAACGAGTTAGCTTCAAAATCCATGCGATAAACTTGATTTAGCTTCAAATCCAAGCGTAGTAGAAGGATTAGCTTCAAATCCATGCAAACACATATGATTTAGCTTAAAATACTTGCGATATATATGATATAGCTTCAAATGCAGGCCTAACAAACGAGTTAGCTTCTAATCCATGCGAATCTCATGATTTAGCTTCAAATCAATGCGATGTAGAAGGTTTACCTTCAAATCCAAGCACAACAAATGATTTAGCTTCAGACACTTGGGATATAAGTGATATAGCTTCAAATGCAGACGATCAAACTAGTTAGCTTCAAGTCCACGCGAAACAAGTGATTTAGCTTCAGACACTTGCGATATAAGTGATATAGCTTCAAATGCAGAAGAAACAAACGAGTTATCTTCAAATCCATGCCATGCAATTGATTTAGCTGAAAATCAATGCGATGTAGAAGGTTCAGCTTCAAATCCATGCGAAACAAATGATTTAGCTTCAAACACTTGGGATATAAGTGATATAGCTTGAAATGCAGACGATCAAACGAGTTAGCTTCAAAATCCATGCGATAAACTTGATTTAGCTTCAAATCAATGCGAAGTAGAAGGCTTAGCTTCAAATCCATGCGAAACAAATAATTTAGGTTCAGATACTTGCGGTATAAATGATACAGCTTCAAATGCAGACGAAACAAACGAGTTAGCTTCATATCTATGCGAAACACATGATTTAGCTTCAAATCAATGCGATGTAGAAGGTTTACCTTCAAATCCATGCTTAACAAATGACTTAGCTTCAAATACCTGCGATATAAATGATATAGCTTCAAATGCAGGCGAAACAAACGTGTTAGCTTCTAATCCATGCGAAACTCATGATTTAGCTTCAAATCAATGCGATGTAGAAGGTTTACCTTGAAATCCATGCTTAACAAATGATTTAGCTTCAAACACTTGGGATATAAGTGATATAGCTTCAAATGCAGACGATCAAACGAGTTAGCTTCAAAATCCATGCGATAAACTTGATTTAGCTTCAAATCAATGCGATGTAGAAGGTTTACCTTCAAATCCATGCACAACAAATGATTTAGCTTCAGACACTTGGGATATAAGTGATATAGCTTCAAATGCAGACGATCAAACGAGTTAGCTTCAAGTCCACGCGAAACAAGTGATTTAGCTTCAGACACTTGCGATATAAGTGATATAGCTTCAAATGCAGAAGAAACAAACGAGTTATCTTCAAATCCATGCCATGCACTTGATTTAGCTGAAAATCAATGCGATGTAGAAGGATGAGCTTCAAATCCATGCAATACAAATGATTTAGCTTCAAATACTTGCGATATAAATGATATAGCTTCAAATGCAGGCGAAACAAACGAGTTAGCTTCTAATCCATGCGAAACTCATGATTTTGCTTCAAATCAATGCGATGTAGAAGGTTTACCTTTCAATCCATGCTTAACAAATAATTTAGCTTCAAACACTTGGGATATAAGTGATATAGCTTGAAATGCAGACGATCAAACGAGTTAGCTTCAAAATCCATGCGATAAACTTGATTTAGCTTTAAATCAATGCGAAGAAGTAGGCTTAGCTTCAAATCCATGCGAAACAAATGATTTAGGTTCAGATACTTGCGGTATAAATGATACAGCTTCAAATGCAGACGAAACAAACGAGTTAGCTTCTAATCCATGCGAAACTCATGATTTAGCTTCAAATCAATGCGATGTTGAAGGTTTACCTTCAAATCAATGCTTAACAAATAATTTAGCTCCAAACACTTGGCATATAAGTGATATAGCTTCAAATGCAGACGATCAAACGAGTTAGCTTCAAAATCCATGCGATAAACTTGATTTAGCTTCAAATCAATGCGATGTAGAAGGTTTACCTTCAAATCCATGCACAACAAATGATTTAGCTTCAGACACTTGGGATATAGGTGATATAGCTTCAAATGCAGACGATCAAACGAGTTAGCTTCAAGTCCACGCGAAACAAGTGATTTAGCTTCAGACACTTGCGATATAAGTGATATAGCTTCAAATGCAGAAGAAACAAACGAGTTATCTTCAAACCCATGCCATGCACTTGATTTAGCTGAAAATCAATGCGATGTAGAAGGTTCAGCTTCAAATCCATGCGAAACAAATGATTTAGCTTCAAACACTTGGGATATAAGTGATATAGCTTGAAATGCAGACGATCAAACGAGTTAGCTTCAAAATCCATGCGATAAACTTGATTTAGCTTCAAATCAATGCGAAGTAGAAGGCTTAGCTTCAAATCCATGCGAAACAAATAATTTAGGTTCAGATACTTGCGGTATAAATGATACAGCTTCAAATGCAGACGAAACAAACGAGTTAGCTTCATATCTATGCGAAACACATGATTTAGCTTCAAATCAATGCGATGTAGAAGGTTTACCTTCAAATCCATGCTTAACAAATGACTTAGCTTCAAATATCAGCGATATAAATGATATAGCTTCAAATGCAGGCGAAACAAACGTGTTAGCTTCTAATCCATGCGAAACTCATGATTTAGCTTCAAATCAATGCGATGTAGAAGGTTTACCTTCAAATCAGTGCTTAACAAATAATTTAGCTTCAAACACTTGGCATATAAGTGATATAGCTTCAAATGCAGACGATCAAACGAGTTAGCTTCAAAATCCATGCGATAAACTTGATTTAGCTTCAAATCAATGCGATGTAGAAGGTTTACCTTCAAATCCATGCACAACAAATGATTTAGCTTCAGACACTTGGGATATAAGTGATATAGCTTCAAATGCAGACGATCAAACGAGTTAGCTTCAAGTCCACGCGAAACAAGTGATTTAGCTTCAGACACTTGCGATATAAGTGATATAGCTTCAAATGCAGAAGAAACAAACGAGTTATCTTCAAATCTATGCCATGCACTTGATTTAGCTGAAAATCAATGCGATGTAGAAGGATGAGCTTCAAATCCATGCAATACAAATGATTTAGCTTCAAATACTTGCGATATAAATGATATAGCTTCAAATGCAGGCGAAACAAACGAGTTAGCTTCTAATCCATGCGAAACTCATGATTTTGCTTCAAATCAATGCGATGTAGAAGGTTTACCTTCAAATCCATGCACAACAAATGATTTAGCTTCAGACAGTTGGGATATAAGTGATATAGCTTCAAATGCAGACGATCAAACGAGTTAGCTTCAAGTCCACGCGAAACAAGTGATTTAGCTTCAGACACTTGCGATATAAGTGATATAGCTTCAAATGCAGAAGAAACAAACGAGTTATCTTCAAACCCATGCCATGCACTTGATTTAGCTGAAAATCAATGCGATGTAGAAGGTTCAGCTTCAAATCCATGCGAAACAAATGATTTAGCTTCAAACACTTGGGATATAAGTGATATAGCTTGAAATGCAGACGATCAAACGAGTTAGCTTCAAAATCCATGCGATAAACTTGATTTAGCTTCAAATCAATGCGAAGTAGAAGGCTTAGCTTCAAATCCATGCGAAACAAATAATTTAGGTTCAGATACTTGCGGTATAAATGATACAGCTTCAAATGCAGACGAAACAAACGAGTTAGCTTCATATCTATGCGAAACACATGATTTAGCTTCAAATCAATGCGATGTAGAAGGTTTACCTTCAAATCCATGCTTAACAAGTGACTTAGCTTCAAATATCAGCGATATAAATGATATAGCTTCAAATGCAGGCGAAACAAACGTGTTAGCTTCTAATCCATGCGAAACTCATGATTTAGCTTCAAATCAATGCGATGTAGAAGGTTTACCTTCAAATCAGTGCTTAACAAATAATTTAGCTTCAAACACTTGGCATATAAGTGATATAGCTTCAAATGCAGACGATCAAACGAGTTAGCTTCAAAATCCATGCGATAAACTTGATTTAGCTTCAAATCAATGCGATGTAGAAGGTTTACCTTCAAATCCATGCACAACAAATGATTTAGCTTCAGACACTTGGGATATAAGTGATATAGCTTCAAATGCAGACGATCAAACGAGTTAGCTTCAAGTCCACGCGAAACAAGTGATTTAGCTTCAGACACTTGCGATATAAGTGATATAGCTTCAAAAGCAGAAGAAACAAACGAGTTATCTTCAAATCCATGCCATGCACTTGATTTAGCTGAAAATCAATGCGATGTAGAAGGATGAGCTTCAAATCCATGCAATACAAATGATTTAGCTTCAAATACTTGCGATATAAATGATATAGCTTCAAATGCAGGCGAAACAAACGAGTTAGCTTCTAATCCATGCGAAACTCATGATTTTGCTTCAAATCAATGCGATGTAGAAGGTTTACCTTTCAATCCATGCTTAACAAATAATTTAGCTTCAAACACTTGGGATGCAAGTGATATAGCTTGAAATGCAGACGATCAAACGAGTTAGCTTCAAAATCCATGCGATAAACTTGATTTAGCTTTAAATCAATGCGAAGAAGTAGGCTTAGCTTCAAATCCATGCGTAACAAATGATTTAGGTTCAGATACTTGCGGTATAAATGATACAGATTCAAATGCAGACGAAACAAACGAGTTAGCTTCATATCTATGCGAAACACATGATTTAGCTTCAAATCAATGCGATGTAGAAGGTTTACCTTCAAATCCATGCTTAACAAATGATTTAGCATCAAATACTTGCGATATAAATGATATAGCTTCAAATGCAGGCGAAAGAAACGTGTTAGCTTCTAATCCATGCGAAACTCATGATTTAGCTTCAAATCAATGCGATGTAGAAAGTTTAACTTCAAATCCATGCTTAACAAATGATTTAGTTTCAAACACTTGGGATATAAATGATATAGCTTCAAATGCAGGCGAAACAAACGTGTTAGCTTCTAATCCATGCGAAACTCATGATTTAGCTTCAAATCAATGCGATGTAGAAGGTTTACCTTCAAATCCATGCTTAACAAATGATTTAGCTTCAAATACTTGCGATATAAATGATATAGCTTCAAATGCAGGCGAAACAAACGAGTTATCTTCAAATCCATGCCATGCACTTGATTGAGCTGAAAATCAATGCGATGTAGAAGGTTCAGCTTCAAATCCATGCGAATCAAATGATTTAGCTTCAAACACTTGGGATATAAGTGATATAGCTTGAAATGCAGACGATCAAACGAGTTAGCTTCAAAATCCATGCGATAAACTTGATTTAGCTTCAAATCAATGCGAAGTAGAAGGCTTAGCTTCAAATCCATGCGAAACAAATAATTTAGGTTCAGATACTTGCGGTATAAATGATACAGCTTCAAATGCAGACGAAACAAACGAGTTAGCTTCATATCTATGCGAAACACATGATTTAGCTTCAAATCAATGCGATGTAGAAGGTTTACCTTCAAATCCATGCTTAACAAATGACTTAGCTTCAAATACCTGCGATATAAATGATATAGCTTCAAATGCAGGCGAAACAAACGTGTTAGCTTCTAATCCATGCGAAACTCATGATTTAGCTTCAAATCAATGCGATGTAGAAGGTTTACCTTCAAATCCATGCTTAACAAATGATTTAGTTTCAAACACTTGGGATATAAGTGATATAGCTTCAAATGCAGACGATCAAACAAGTTAGCTTCAAAATCCATGCGATAAACTTGATTTAGCTTCGAATCAATGCGAAGTAGAAGGATTAGCTTAAAATCCATGCAACACAAATGATTTAGCTTCAAATACTTGCGATATAAATGACATAGCTTCAAATGCAGGCGAAACAAATGTGTTAGCTTCTAATCCATGCGAAACTCATGATTTAGCTTCAAATCAATGCGATGTAGAAGGTTTACCTTCAAATCCATGCTTAAAAAATGATTTAGCTTCAAATACTTGCGATATAAATGATATAGCTTCAAATGCAGACGATCAAACAAGTCAGCCACAAAATCCATGCGATAAACTTGATTTAGCTTCAAATCAATGCGAAGTAGAAGGTTTACCTTCAAATCAATGCTTAACAAATAATTTAGCTTCAAACACTTGGCATATAAGTGATATAGCTTCAAATGCAGACGATCAAACGAGTTAGCTTCAAAATCCATGCGATAAACTTGATTTAGCTTCAAATCAATGCGATGTAGAAGGTTTACCTTCAAATCCATGCACAACAAATGATTTAGCTTCAGACACTTGGGATATAAGTGATATAGCTTCAAATGCAGACGATCAAACGAGTTAGCTTCAAGTCCACGCGAAACAAGTGATTTAGCTTCAGACACTTGCGATATAAGTGATATAGCTTCAAATGCAGAAGAAACAAACGAGTTATCTTCAAATCCATGCCATGCACTTGATTTAGCTGAAAATCAATGCGATGTAGAAGGATGAGCTTCAAATCCATGCAACACAAATGATTTAGCTTCAAATACTTGCGATATAAATGATATAGCTTCAAATGCAGGCGAAACAAACGAGTTAGCTTCTAATCCATGCGAAACTCATGATTTTGCTTCAAATCAATGCGATGTAGAAGGTTTACCTTTCAATCCATGCTTAACAAATAATTTAGCTTCAAACACTTGGGATATAAGTGATATAGCTTGAAATGCAGACGATCAAACGAGTTAGCTTCAAAATCCATGCGATAAACTTGATTTAGCTTCAAATCAATGCGAAGTAGAAGGATTAGCTTCAAATCCATGCTTAACAAATGATTTAGCTTCAAATACTTGCGATATAAATGATATAGCTTCAAATGCAGGCGAAACAAACGTGTTAGCTTCTAATCCATGCGATAAACTTGATTTAGCTTCAAATCAATGCGAAGTAGAAGGATGAGCTTCAAATCCATGCAACACAAATGATTTAGCTTCAAATACTTGCGATATAAATGATATAGCTTCAAATGTAGGCGAAACAAACGAGTTAGCTTCTAATCCATGCGAAACTCATGATTTAGCTTCAATCCATTTACCATCTAATCCATTTACCTTCAAATCCATGCTTAACAAATAATTTAGCTTCAATCACTTGGGATATAAGTGAAGTAGCTTCAAATGCAGACGATCAAACGAGTTAGCTTCAAAATCCATGCGATAAACTGGATTTAGCTTCAAATCAATGCGAAGTAGAAGGATTAGCTTCAAATCCATGCTTAACAAATGATTTAGCTTCAAATACTTGCGATGTAAATGATATAGCTTCAAATGCAGGCGAAACAAACGTGTTAGCTTCTAATCCATGCGAAACTCATGATTTAGCTTCAAATCAATGCGTTGTAAAAGGTTTACCTTCAAATCCATGCTTAAAAAATGATTTAGCTTCAAACACTTGGGATATAAGTGATATGGCATCAAATGCAGACGATCAAACGAGTTAGCTTCAAAATCCATGCGATAAACTTGATTTAGCTTCAAATCAATGCGAAGTAGAAGGATTAGCTTCAAATCCGTGGAACACAAATGATTTAGCTTCAAATATTTGCGATATAAATGATATAGCTTCAAATGCAGGCGAAACAAATGAGTTAGCTTCTAATCTATGCGATAAACTTGATTTAGCTTCAAATCAATGCGATGTAGAAGGTTTACCTTCATATCCATGCACAACAAATGATTTAGCTTCAGACACTTGGGATATAAGTGATATAGCTTCAAATGCAAACGATCAAACGAGTTAGCTTCAAGTCCACGCGAAACAAGTGATTTAGCTTCAGACACTTGCGATATAAGTGATATAGCTTCAAATGCAGAAGAAACAAACGAGTTATCTTCAAATCCATGCCATGCACTTGATTTAGCTGAAAATCAATGCGATGTAGAAGGATGAGCTTCAAATCCATGCAACACAAATGATTTAGCTTCAAATACTTGCGATATAAATGATATAGCTTCAAATGCAGGCGAAACAAACGAGTTAGCTTCTAATCCATGCGAAACTCATGATTTTGCTTCAAATCAATGCGATGTAGAAGGTTTACCTTTCAATCCATGCTTAACAAATAATTTAGCTTCAAACACTTGGGATATAAGTGATATAGCTTGAAATGCAGACGATCAAACGAGTTAGCTTCAAAATCCATGCGATAAACTTGATTTAGCTTCAAATCAATGCGAAGTAGAAGGATTAGCTTCAAATCCATGCTTAACAAATGATTTAGCTTCAAATACTTGCGATATAAATGATATAGCTTCAAATGCAGGCGAAACAAACGTGTTAGCTTCTAATCCATGCGAAACTCATGATTTAGCTTCAAATCAATGCGTTGTAAAAGGTTTACCTTCAAATCCATGCTTAAAAAATGATTTAGCTTCAAACACTTGGGATATAAGTGATATGGCATCAAATGCAGACGATCAAACGAGTTAGCTTCAAAATCCATGCGATAAACTGGATTTAGCTTCAAATCAATGCGAAGTAGAAGGATTAGCTTCAAATCCATGCTTAACAAATGATTTAGCTTCAAATACTTGCGATATAAATGATATAGCTTCAAATGCAGGCGAAACAAACGTGTTAGCTTCTAATCCATGCGAAACTCATGATTTAGCTTCAAATCAATGCGTTGTAAAAGGTTTACCTTCAAATCCATGCTTAAAAAATGATTTAGCTTCAAACACTTGGGATATAAGTGATATGGCATCAAATGCAGACGATCAAACGAGTTAGCTTCAAAATCCATGCGATAAACTTGATTTAGCTTCAAATCAATGCGAAGTAGAAGGATTAGCTTCAAATCCGTGGAACACAAAAGATTTAGCTTCAAATATTTGCGATATAAATGATATAGCTTCAAATGCAGGCGAAACAAATGAGTTAGCTTCTAATCTATGCGATAAACTTGATTTAGCTTCAAATCAATGCGAAGTAGAAGGATTAGCTTCAAATCCGTGGAACACAAATGATTTAGCTTCAAATACTTGCGATATAAATGATATAGCTTCAAATGCAGGCGAAACAAACGTGTTAGCTTCTAATCCATGCGAAACTCATGATTTAGCTTCAAATCAATGCTATGTAGAAGATTTACCTTCAAATCCATGCTTAACAGATAATTTAGCTTCAAACACTTGGGGTATAAGTGATATAGCTTCAAATGCAGACGATCAAACGAGTTAGCTTCAAAATCCATGCGATAAACTTGATTTAGCTTCAAATCAATGCGAAGTAGAAGGATGAGCTTCAAATCCATGCAACACAAATGATTTAGCTTCAAATACTTGCGATATAAATGATATAGCTTCAAATGTAGGCGAAACAAACGAGTTAGCTTCTAATCCATGCGAAACTCATGATTTAGCTTCAATCCATTTACCATCTAATCCATTTACCTTCAAATCCATGCTTAACCAATAATTTAGCTTCAACCACTTGGGATATAAGTGATATAGCTTCAAATGCAGACGATCAAACGTCTAGCTTCTAATCCATGCGAAACTCATGATTTAGCTTCAAATCAATGCGATGTAGAAGGTTTACCTTCAAATCCATGCTTAACAAATGATTTAGCTTCAAATACTTGCGATATAAATGATATAGCTTCAAATGCAGGCGAAACAAACGTGTTAGCTTCTAATCCATGCGAAACTCATGATTTAGCTTCAAATCAATGCTATGTAGAAGATTTACCTTCAAATCCATGCTTAACAAATAATTTAGCTTCAAACACTTGGGGTATAAGTGATATAGCTTCAAATGCAGACGATCAAACGAGTTAGCTTCAAATTCCATGCGATAAACTTGATTTAGCTTCAAATCAATGCGAAGTAGAAGGATGAGCTTCAAATCCATGCAACACAAATGATTTAGCTTCAAATACTTGCGATATAAATGATATAGCTTCAAATGTAGGCGAAACAAACGAGTTAGCTTCTAATCCATGCGAAACTCATGATTTAGCTTCAATCCATTTACCATCAAATCCATTTACCTTCAAGTCCATGCTTAACAAATAATTTAGCTTCAACCACTTGGGATATAAGTGATATAGCTTCAAATGCAGACGATCAAACGAGTTAGCTTCAAAATCCATGCGATAAACTGGATTTAGCTTCAAATCAATGCGAAGTAGAAGGATTAGCTTCAAATCCATGCTTAACAAATGATTTAGCTTCAAACACTTGCGATATAAATGATATAGCTTCAAATGCAGGCGAAACAAACGAGTTAGCTTCTAATCCATGCGAAACTCATGATTAGCTTCAAATCAATGCGATGTAGAAGGTTTACCTTCAAATCCATGCTTAACAAATGATTTAGCTTCAAATACTTGCGATATAAATGATATAGCTTCAAGTGCAGGCGAAACAAACGTGTTAGCTTCTAATCCATGCGAAACTCATGATTTAGCTTCAAATCAATGCGATGTAGAAGGTTTACTTTCAAATCCATGCTTAACAAATGATTTAGCTTCAAATATTTGCGATATAAATGATATAGCTTCAAATGCAGGCGAAACAAATGAGTTAGCTTCTAATCTATGCGATAAACTTGATTTAGCTTCAAATCAATGCGATGTAGAAGGTTTACCTTCAAATCCATGCACAACAAATGATTTAGCTTCAGACACTTGGGATATAAGTGATATAGCTTCAAATGCAAACGATCAAACGAGTTAGCTTCAAGTCCACGCGAAACAAGTGATTTAGCTTCAGACACTTGCGATATAAGTGATATAGCTTCAAATGCAGAAGAAACAAACGAGTTATCTTCAAATCCATGCCATGCACTTGATTTAGCTGAAAATCAATGCGATGTAGAAGGATGAGCTTCAAATCCATGCAACACAAATGATTTAGCTTCAAATACTTGCGATATAAATGATATAGCTTCAAATGCAGGCGAAACAAACGAGTTAGCTTCTAATCCATGCGAAACTCATGATTTTGCTTCAAATCAATGCGATGTAGAAGGTTTACCTTTCAATCCATGCTTAACAAATAATTTAGCTTCAACACTTGGGATATAAGTGATATAGCTTGAAATGCAGACGATCAAACGAGTTAGCTTCAAAATCCATGCGATAAACTTGATTTAGCTTCAAATCAATGCGAAGTAGAAGGATTAGCTTCAAATCCAAGCTTAACAAATGATTTAGCTTCAAATACTTGCGATATAAATGATATAGCTTCAAATGCAGGCGAAACAAACGTGTTAGCTTCTAATCCATGCGATAAACTTGATTTAGCTTCAAATCAATGCGAAGTAGAAGGATGAGCTTCAAATCCATGCAACACAAATGATTTAGCTTCAAATACTTGCGATATAAATGATATAGCTTCAAATGTAGGCGAAACAAACGAGTTAGCTTCTAATCCATGCGAAACTCATGATTTAGCGTCAATCCATTTACCATCTAATCCATTTACCTTCAAATCCATGCTTAACAAATAATTTAGCTTCAATCACTTGGGATATAAGTGAAGTAGCTTCAAATGCAGACGATCAAACGAGTTAGCTTCAAATCCATGCGATAAACTGGATTTAGCTTCAAATCAATGCGAAGTAGAAGGATTAGCTTCAAATCCATGCTTAACAAATGATTTAGCTTCAAATACTTGCGATATAAATGATATAGCTTCAAATGCAGGCGAAACAAACGTGTTAGCTTCTAATCCATGGCGAAACTCATGATTTAGCTTCAAATCAATGCGTTGTAAAAGGTTTACCTTCAAATCCATGCTTAAAAAATGATTTAGCTTCAAACACTTGGGATATAAGTGATATGGCATCAAATGCAGACGATCAAACGAGTTAGCATCAAAATCCATGCGATAAACTTGATTTAGCTTCAAATCAATGCGAAGTAGAAGGATTAGCTTCAAATCCGTGGAACACAAATGATTTAGCTTCAAATATTTGCGATATAAATGATATAGCTTCAAATGCAGGCGAAACAAATGAGTTAGCTTCTAATCTATGCGATAAACTTGATTTAGCTTCAAATCAATGCGAAGTAGAAGGATTAGCTCCAAATCCGTGGAACACAAATGATTTAGCTTCAAATACTTGCGATATAAATGATATAGCTTCAAATGCAGGCGAAACAAACGTGTTAGCTTCTAATCCATGCGAAACTCATGATTTAGCTTCAAATCAATGCTATGTAGAAGATTTACCTTCAAATCCATGCTTAACAGATAATTTAGCTTCAAACACTTGGGGTATAAGTGATATAGCTTCAAATGCAGACGATCAAACGAGTTAGCTTCAAAATCCATGCGATAAACTTGATTTAGCTTCAAATCAATGCGAAGTAGAAGGATGAGCTTCAAATCCATGCAACACAAATGATTTAGCTTCAAATACTTGCGATATAAATGATATAGCTTCAAATGTAGGCGAACAAACGAGTTAGCTTCTAATCCATGCGAAACTCATGATTTAGCTTCAATCCATTTACCATCTAATCCATTTACCTTCAAATCCATGCTTAACAAATAATTTAGCTTCAACCACTTGGGATATAAGTGATATAGCTTCAAATGCAGACGATCAAACGAGTTAGCTTCAAAATCCATGCGATAAACTTGATTTAGCTTCAAAACAATGCGAAGTAGAAGGATTAGCTTAAAATCCATGCAACACAAATGATTTAGCTTCAAATACTTGCGATATAAATGATATAGCTTCAAATGCAGGCGAAACAAACGTCTTAGCTTCTAATCCATGCGAAACTCATGATTTAGCTTCAAATCAATGCGATGTAGAAGGTTTACCTTCAAATCCATGCTTAACAAATGATTTAGCTTCAAATACTTGCGATATAAATGATATAGCTTCAAATGCAGGCGAAACAAACGTGTTAGCTTCTAATCCATGCGAAACTCATGATTTAGCTTCAAATCAATGCTATGTAGAAGATTTACCTTCAAATCCATGCTTAACAAATAATTTAGCTTCAAACACTTGGGGTATAAGTGATATAGCTTCAAATGCAGACGATCAAACGAGTTAGCTTCAAATTCCATGCGATAAACTTGATTTAGCTTCAAATCAATGCGAAGTAGAAGGATTAGCTTCAAATCCGTGGAACACAAATGATTTAGCTTCAAATATTTGCGATATAAATGATATAGCTTCAAATGCAGGCGAAACAAATGAGTTAGCTTCTAATCTATGCGATAAACTTGATTTAGCTTCAAATCAATGCGAAGTAGAAGGATTAGCTTCAAATCCGTGGAACACAAATGATTTAGCTTCAAATACTTGCGATATAAATGATATAGCTTCAAATGCAGGCGAAACAAACGTGTTAGCTTCTAATCCATGCGAAACTCATGATTTAGCTTCAAATCAATGCTATGTAGAAGATTTACCTTCAAATCCATGCTTAACAGATAATTTAGCTTCAACACTTGGGGTATAAGTGATATAGCTTCAAATGCAGACGATCAAACGAGTTAGCTTCAAAATCCATGCGATAAACTTGATTTAGCTTCAAATCAATGCGAAGTAGAAGGATGAGCTTCAAATCCATGCAACACAAATGATTTAGCTTCAAATACTTGCGATATAAATGATATAGCTTCAAATGTAGGCGAAACAAACGAGTTAGCTTCTAATCCATGCGAAACTCATGATTTAGCTTCAATCCATTTACCATCTAATCCATTTACCTTCAAATCCATGCTTAACAAATAATTTAGCTTCAACCACTTGGGATATAAGTGATATAGCTTCAAATGCAGACGATCAAACGAGTTAGCTTCAAAATCCATGCGATAAACTTGATTTAGCTTCAAAACAATGCGAAGTAGAAGGATTAGCTTAAAATCCATGCAACACAAATGATTTAGCTTCAAATACTTGCGATATAAATGATATAGCTTCAAATGCAGGCGAAACAAACGTCTTAGCTTCTAATCCATGCGAAACTCATGATTTAGCTTCAAATCAATGCGATGTAGAATGTTTACCTTCAAATCCATGCTTAACAAATGATTTAGCTTCAAATACTTGCGATATAAATGATATAGCTTCAAATGCAGGCGAAACAAACGTGTTAGCTTCTAATCCATGCGAAACTCATGATTTAGCTTCAAATCAATGCTATGTAGAAGATTTACCTTCAAATCCATGCTTAACAAATAATTTAGCTTCAAACACTTGGGGTATAAGTGATATAGCTTCAAATGCAGACGATCAACGAGTTAGCTTCAAATTCCATGCGATAAACTTGATTTAGCTTCAAATCAATGCGAAGTAGAAGGATGAGCTTCAAATCCATGCAACACAAATGATTTAGCTTCAAATACTTGCGATATAAATGATATAGCTTCAAATGTAGGCGAAACAAACGAGTTAGCTTCTAATCCATGCGAAACTCATGATTTAGCTTCAATCCATTTACCATCAAATCCATTTACCTTCAAGTCCATGCTTAACAAATAATTTAGCTTCAACCACTTGGGATATAAGTGATATAGCTTCAAATGCAGACGATCAAACGAGTTAGCTTCAAAATCCATGCGATAAACTGGATTTAGCTTCAAATCAATGCGAAGTAGAAGGATTAGCTTCAAATCCATGCTTAACAAATGATTTAGCTTCAAACACTTGCGATATAAATGATATAGCTTCAAATGCAGGCGAAACAAACGAGTTAGCTTCTAATCCATGCGAAACTCATGATTTAGCTTCAAATCAATGCGATGTAGAAGGTTTACCTTCAAATCCATGCTTAACAAATGATTTAGCTTCAAATACTTGCGATATAAATGATATAGCTTCAAGTGCAGGCGAAACAAACGTGTTAGCTTCTAATCCATGCGAAACTCATGATTTAGCTTCAAATCAATGCGATGTAGAAGGTTTACTTTCAAATCCATGCTTAACAAATGATTTAGCTTCAAATATTTGCGATATAAATGATATAGCTTCAAATGCAGGCGAAACAAATGAGTTAGCTTCTAATCTATGCGATAAACTTGATTTAGCTTCAGATCAATGCGATGTAGAAGGTTTACCTTCAAATCCATGCACAACAAATGATTTAGCTTCAGACACTTGGGATATAAGTGATATAGCTTCAAATGCAAACGATCAAACGAGTTAGCTTCAAGTCCACGCGAAACAAGTGATTTAGCTTCAGACACTTGCGATATAAGTGATATAGCTTCAAATGCAGAAGAAACAAACGAGTTATCTTCAAATCCATGCCATGCACTTGATTTAGCTGAAAATCAATGCGATGTAGAAGGATGAGCTTCAAATCCATGCAACACAAATGATTTAGCTTCAAATACTTGCGATATAAATGATGTAGCTTCAAATGCAGGCGAAACAAACGAGTTAGCTTCTAATCCATGCGAAACTCATGATTTTGCTTCAAATCAATGCGATGTAGAAGGTTTACCTTTCAATCCATGCTTAACAAATAATTTAGCTTCAAACACTTGGGATATAAGTGATATAGCTTGAAATGCAGACGATCAAACGAGTTAGCTTCAAAATCCATGCGATAAACTTGATTTAGCTTCAAATCAATGCGAAGTAGAAGGATTAGCTTCAAATCCATGCTTAACAAATGATTTAGCTTCAAATACTTGCGATATAAATGATATAGCTTCAAATGCAGGCGAAACAAACGTGTTAGCTTCTAATCCATGCGATAAACTTGATTTAGCTTCAAATCAATGCGAAGTAGAAGGATGAGCTTCAAATCCATGCAACACAAATGATTTAGCTTCAAATACTTGCGATATAAATGATATAGCTTCAAATGTAGGCGAAACAAACGAGTTAGCTTCTAATCCATGCGAAACTCATGATTTAGCGTCAATCCATTTACCATCTAATCCATTTACCTTCAAATCCATGCTTAACAAATAATTTAGCTTCAATCACTTGGGATATAAGTGAAGTAGCTTCAAATGCAGACGATCAAACGAGTTAGCTTCAAAATCCATGCGATAAACTGGATTTAGCTTCAAATCAATGCGAAGTAGAAGGATTAGCTTCAAATCCATGCTTAACAAATGATTTAGCTTCAAATACTTGCGATATAAATGATATAGCTTCAAATGCAGGCGAAACAAACGTGTTAGCTTCTAATCCATGCGAAACTCATGATTTAGCTTCAAATCAATGCGTTGTAAAAGGTTTACCTTCAAATCCATGCTTAAAAAATGATTTAGCTTCAAACACTTGGGATATAAGTGATATGGCATCAAATGCAGACGATCAAACGAGTTAGCATCAAAATCCATGCGATAAACTTGATTTAGCTTCAAATCAATGCGAAGTAGAAGGATTAGCTTCAAATCCGTGGAACACAAATGATTTAGCTTCAAATATTTGCGATATAAATGATATAGCTTCAAATGCAGGCGAAACAAATGAGTTAGCTTCTAATCTATGCGATAAACTTGATTTAGCTTCAAATCAATGCGAAGTAGAAAGATTAGCTTCAAATCCGTGGAACACAAATGATTTAGCTTCAAATACTTGCGATATAAATGATATAGCTTCAAATGCAGGCGAAACAAACGTGTTAGCTTCTAATCCATGCGAAACTCATGATTTAGCTTCAAATCAATGCTATGTAGAAGATTTACCTTCAAATCCATGCTTAACAGATAATTTAGCTTCAAACACTTGGGGTATAAGTGATATAGCTTCAAATGCAGACGATCAAACGAGTTAGCTTCAAAATCCATGCGATAAACTTGATTTAGCTTCAAATCAATGCGAAGTAGAAGGATGAGCTTCAAATCCATGCAACACAAATGATTTAGCTTCAAATACTTGCGATATAAATGATATAGCTTCAAATGTAGGCGAAACAAACGAGTTAGCTTCTAATCCATGCGAAACTCATGATTTAGCTTCAATCCATTTACCATCTAATCCATTTACCTTCAAATCCATGCTTAACAAATAATTTAGCTTCAACCACTTGGGATATAAGTGATATAGCTTCAAATGCAGACGATCAAACGAGTTAGCTTCAAAATCCATGCGATAAACTTGATTTAGCTTCAAAACAATGCGAAGTAGAAGGATTAGCTTAAAATCCATGCAACACAAATGATTTAGCTTCAAATACTTGCGATATAAATGATATAGCTTCAAATGCAGGCGAAACAAACGTCTTAGCTTCTAATCCATGCGAAACTCATGATTTAGCTTCAAATCAATGCGATGTAGAAGGTTTACCTTCAAATCCATGCTTAACAAATGATTTAGCTTCAAATACTTGCGATATAAATGATATAGCTTCAAATGCAGGCGAAACAAACGTGTTAGCTTCTAATCCATGCGAAACTCATGATTTAGCTTCAAATCAATGCTATGTAGAAGATTTACCTTCAAATCCATGCTTAACAAATAATTTAGCTTCAAACACTTGGGATATAAGTGAAATAGCTTCAAATGCAGACGATCAAACGAGTTAGCTTCAAATTCCATGCGATAAACTTGATTTAGCTTCAAATCAATGCGAAGTAGAAGGATGAGCTTCAAATCCATGCAACACAAATGATTTAGCTTCAAATACTTGCGATATAAATGATATAGCTTCAAATGTAGGCGAAACAAACGAGTTAGCTTCTAATCCATGCGAAACTCATGATTTAGCTTCAATCCATTTACCATCAAATCCATTTACCTTCAAGTCCATGCTTAACAAATAATTTAGCTTCAACCACTTGGGATATAAGTGATATAGCTTCAAATGCAGACGATCAAACGAGTTAGCTTCAAAATCCATGCGATAAACTGGATTTAGCTTCAAATCAATGCGAAGTAGAAGGATTAGCTTCAAATCCATGCTTAACAAATGATTTAGCTTCAAATACTTGCGATATAAATGATATAGCTTCAAATGCAGGCGAAACAAACGAGTTAGCTTCTAATCCATGCGAAACTCATGATTTAGCTTCAAATCAATGCGATGTAGAAGGTTTACCTTCAAATCCATGCTTAACAAATGATTTAGCTTCAAATACTTGCGATATAAATGATATAGCTTCAAGTGCAGGCGAAACAAACGTGTTAGCTTCTAATCCATGCGAAACTCATGATTTAGCTTCAAATCAATGCTATGTAGAAGATTTACCTTCAAATCCATGCTTAACAAATAATTTAGCTTCAAACACTTGGGGTATAAGTGATATAGCTTCAAATGCAGACGATCAAACGAGTTAGCTTCAAATTCCATGCGATAAACTTGATTTAGCTTCAAATCAATGCGAAGTAGAAGGATGAGCTTCAAATCCATGCAACACAAATGATTTAGCTTCAAATACTTGCGATATAAATGATATAGCTTCAAATGTAGGCGAAACAAACGAGTTAGCTTCTAATCCATGCGGAACTCATGATTTAGCTTCAATCCATTTACCATCAAATCCATTTACCTTCAAGTCCATGCTTAACAAATAATTTAGCTTCAACCACTTGGGATATAAGTGATATAGCTTCAAATGCAGACGATCAAACGAGTTAGCTTCAAAATCCATGCGATAAACTGGATTTAGCTTCAAATCAATGCGAAGTAGAAGGATTAGCTTCAAATCCATGCTTAACAAATGATTTAGCTTCAAATACTTGCGATATAAATGATATAGCTTCAAATGCAGGCGAAACAAACGAGTTAGCTTCTAATCCATGCGAAACTCATGATTTAGCTTCAAATCAATGCGATGTAGAAGGTTTACCTTCAAATCCATGCTTAACAAATGATTTAGCTTCAAATACTTGCGATATAAATGATATAGCTTCAAATGTAGGCGAAACAAACGAGTTAGTTTCTAATCCATGCGAAACTCATGATTTAGCTTCAATCCATTTACCATCTAATCCATTTACCTTCAAATCCATGCTTAACAAATAATTTAGCTTCAATCACTTGGGATATAAGTGAAATAGCTTCAAATGCAGACGATCAAACGAGTTAGCTTCAAAATCCATGCGATAAACTGGATTTAGCTTCAAATCAATGCGAAGTAGAAGGATTAGCTTCAAATCCATGCTTAACAAATGATTTAGCTTCAAATACTTGCGATATAAATGATATAGCTTCAAATGTAGGCGAAACAAACGAGTTAGCTTCTACTCCATGCGAAACTCATGATTTAGCTTCAATCCATTTACCATCTAATCCATTTACGTTCAAATCCATGCTTAACAAATAATTTAGCTTCAACCACTTGGGATATAAGTGATATAGCTTCAAATGCAGACGATCAAACGAGTTAGCTTCAAAATCCATGCGATAAACTTGATTTAGCTTCAAAACAATGCGAAGTAGAAGGATTAGCTTAAAATCCATGCAACACAAATGATTTAGCTTCAAATACTTGCGATATAAATGATATAGCTTCAAATGCAGGCGAAACAAACGTGTTAGCTTCTAATCCATGCGAAACTCATGATTTAGCTTCAAATCAATGCTATGTAGAAGATTTACCTTCAAATCCATGCTTAACAAATAATTTAGCTTCAAACACTTGGGGTATAAGTGATATAGCTTCAAATGCAGACGATCAAACGAGTTAGCTTCAAAATCCATGCGATAAACTTGATTTAGCTTCAAATCAATGCGAAGTAGAAGGATTAGCTTCAAATCCATGCAACACAAATGATTTAGCTTCAAATACTTGCGATATAAATGATATAGCTTCAAATGCAGGCGAATCAAACGAGTTATTTTCTAATCCATGCGAAACTTATGATTTAGCTTCAAATCAATGCGATGTAGAAGGTTTACCTTCAAATCCATGCTTAACAAATGATTTAGCATCAAATACTTGCGATATAAATGATATAGCTTCAAATGCAGGCGAAACAAACGTGTTAGCTACTAATCCATGCCAAACTCATGATTTAGCTTCAAATCAATGCTATGTAGAAGATTTACCTTCAAATCCATGCTTAACAGATAATTTAGCTTCAGACACTTGGGGTATAAGTGATATAGCTTCAAATGCAGACGATCAAACGAGTTAGCTTCAAAATCCATGCGATAAACTTGATTTAGCTTCAAATCAATGCGAAGTAGAAGGATTAGCTTCAAATCCATGCTTAACAAATGATTTAGCTTCAAATACTTGCGATATAAATGATATAGCTTCAAATGTAGGCGAAACAAACGAGTTAGCTTCTACTCCATGCGAAACTCATGATTTAGCTTCAATCCATTTACCATCTAATCCATTTACCTTCAAATCCATGCTTAACAAATAATTT
Organism: Megalopta genalis; assembly: GCF_051020955.1. Taxonomy (NCBI): domain Eukaryota; kingdom Metazoa; phylum Arthropoda; class Insecta; order Hymenoptera; family Halictidae; genus Megalopta; species Megalopta genalis. The sequence goes on along the minus strand of NW_027476517.1, from coordinate 73,734 downwards.
AGCTTCAACCACTTGGGATATAAGTGATATAGCTTCAAATGCAGACGATCAAACGAGTTAGCTTCAAAATCCATGCGATAAACTTGATTTAGCTTCAAAACAATGCGAAGTAGAAGGATTAGCTTAAAATCCATGCAACACAAATGATTTAGCTTCAAATACTTGCGATATAAATGATATAGCTTCAAATGGAGGCGAAACAAACGTGTTAGCTTCTAATCCATGCGAAACTCATGATTCAGCTTCAAATCAATGCGAAGTAGAAGGATGAGCTTCAAATCCATGCAACACAAATGATTTAGCATCAAATACTTGCGATATAAATGATATAGCTTCAAATGTAGGCGAAACAAACGAGTTAGCTTCTAATCCATGCGAAACTCATGATTTAGCTTCAATCCATTTACCATCTAATCCATTTACCTTCAAATCCATGCTTAACAAATAATTTAGCTTCAACCACTTGGGATATAAGTGATATAGCTTCAAATGCAGACGATCAAACGAGTTAGCTTCAAAATCCATGCGATAAACTTGATTTAGCTTCAAAACAATTCGAAGTAGAAGGATTAGCTTAAAATCCATGCAACACAAATGATTTAGCTTCAAATACTTGCGATATAAATGATATAGCTTCAAATGCAGGCGAAACAAACGTGTTAGCTTCTAATCCATGCGAAACTCATGATTTAGCTTCAAATCAATGCGTTGTAAAAGGTTTACCTTCAAATCCATGCTTAAAAAATGATTTAGCTTCAAACACTTGGGATATAAGTGATATGGCATCAAATGCAGACGATCAAACGAGTTAGCTTCAAAATCCATGCGATAAACTTGATTTAGCTTCAAATCAATGCGAAGTAGAAGGATTAGCTTCAAATCCGTGGAACACAAATGATTTAGCTTCAAATACTTGCGATATAAATGATATAGCTTCAAATGCAGGCGAAACAAATGAGTTAGCTTCTAATCTATGCGAAACTCATGATTCAGCTTCAAATCAATGCGATGTAGAAGGTTTACCTTCAAATCCATGCTTAACAAATGATTTAGCTTCAAATACTTGCGATATAAATGATATAGCTTCAAATGCAGGCGAAATAAACGAGTTAGCTTCTAATCCATGCGAAACTCATGATTTAGCTTCAAATCAATGCGATGTAGAAGGTTTACCTTCAAATCCATGCTTAACAAATGATTTAGCTTCAAATACTTGCGATATAAATGATATAGCTTCAAGTGCAGGCGAAACAAACGTGTTAGCTTCTAATCCATGCGAAACTCATGATTTAGCTTCAAATCAATGCGATGTAGAAGGTTTACCTTCAAATCCATGCTTTACAAATGATTTAACTTCAAATACTTGCGATATAAATGATATAGCATCAAATGCAGGCGAAACAAACGTGATAGCTTCTAATCCATGCGAAACTCATGATTTAGCTTCAAATCAATGCGATGTAGAAGGTTTACCTTCAAAACCATGCTTAAAAAATGATTTAGCTTCAACTACTTGCGATATAAATGATATAGCTTCAAATGCAGACGATCAAACAAGTCAGCCACAAAATCCATGCGATAATCTTGATTTAGCTTCAAATCAATGCGAAGTAGAAGGATTAGCTTCAAATCCATGCAACACAAATGATTTAGCTTCAAATACTTGCGATATAAATGATATAGCTTCAAATGCAGGCGAATCAAACGAGTTATTTTCTAATCCATGCGAAACTTATGATTTAGCTTCAAATCAATGCGATGTAGAAGGTTTACCTTCAAATCCATGCTTAACAAATGATTTAGCATCAAATACTTGCGATATAAATGATATAGCTTCAAATGCAGGCGGAACAAACGTGTTAGCTTCTAATCCATGCCAAACTCATGATTTAGCTTCAAATCAATGCTATGTAGAAGATTTACCTTCAAATCCATGCTTAACAGATAATTTAGCTTCAAACACTTGTGGTATAAGTGATATAGCTTCAAATGCAGACGATCAAACGAGTTAGCTTCAAAATCCATGCGATAAACTTGATTTAGCTTCAAATCAATGCGAAGTAGAAGGATGAGCTTCAAATCCATGCAACACAAATGATTTAGCTTCAAATACTTGCGATATAAATGATATAGCTTCAAATGCAGGCGAAACAAACGTGTTAGCTTCTAATCCATGCGATAAACTTGATTTAGCTTCAAATCAATGCGAAGTAGAAGGATGAGCTTCAAATCCATGCAACACAAATGATTTAGCTTCAAATACTTGCGATATAAATGATATAGCTTCAAATGTAGGCGAAACAAACGAGTTAGCTTCTAATCCATGCGAAACGCATGATTTAGCTTCAATCCATTTACCATCTAATCCATTTACCTTCAAATCCATGCTTAACAAATAATTTAGCTTCAATCACTTGGGATATAAGTGAAATAGCTTCAAATGCAGACGATCAAACGAGTTAGCTTCAAAATCCATGCCATAAACTGGATTTAGCTTCAAATCAATGCGAAGTAGAAGGATTAGCTTCAAATCCATGCTTAACAAATGATTTAGCTTCAAATACTTGCGATATAAATGATATAGCTTCAAATGTAGGCGAAACAAACGAGTTAGCTTCTACTCCATGCGAAACTCATGATTTAGCTTCAATCCATTTACCATCTAATCCATTTACCTTCAAATCCATGCTCAACAAATAATTTAGCTTCAACCACTTGGGATATAAGTGATATAGCTTCAAATGCAGACGATCAAACGAGTTAGCTTCAAAATCCATGCGATAAACTTGATTTAGCTTCAAATCAATGCGAAGTAGAAGGATGAGCTTCAAATCCATGCAACACAAATGATTTAGCTTCAAATACTTGCGATATAAATGATATAGCTTCAAATGTAGGCGAAACAAACGAGTTAGCTTCTAATCCATGCCAAACTCATGATTTAGCTTCAATCCATTTACCATCAAATCCATTTACCTTCAAGTCCATGCTTAACAAATAATTTAGCTTCAACCACTTGGGATATAAGTGATATAGCTTCAAATGCAGACGATCAAACGAGTTAGCTTCAAAATCCATGCGATAAACTGGATTTAGCTTCAAATCAATGCGAAGTAGAAGGATTAGCTTCAAATCCATGCTTAACAAATGATTTAGCTTCAAATACTTGCGATATAAATGATATAGCTTCAAATGCAGGCGAAACAAACGTGTTAGCTTCTAATCCATGCGATAAACTTGATTTAGCTTCAAATCAATGCGAAGTAGAAGGATGAGCTTCAAATCCATGCAACACAAATGATTTAGCTTCAAATACTTGCGATATAAATGATATAGCTTCAAATGTAGGCGAAACAAACGAGTTAGCTTCTAATCCATGCGAAACTCATGATTTAGCTTCAATCCATTTACCATCTAATCCATTTACCTTCAAATCCATGCTTAACAAATAATTTAGCTTCAATCACTTGGGATATAAGTGAAGTAGCTTCAAATGCAGACGATCAAACGAGTTAGCTTCAAAATCCATGCGATAAACTGGATTTAGCTTCAAATCAATGCGAAGTAGAAGGATTAGCTTCAAATCCATGCTTAACAAATGATTTAGCTTCAAATACTTGCGATATAAATGATATAGCTTCAAATGCAGGCGAAACAAACGTGTTAGCTTCTAATCCATGCGAAACTCATGATTTAGCTTCAAATCAATGCGATGTAGAAGGTTTACTTTCAAATCCATGCTTAACAAATGATTTAGCTTCAAATACTTGCGATATAAATGATATAGCTTCAAATGCAGGCGAAACAAACGAGTTAGCTTCTAATCCATGCGAAACTCATGATTTAGCTTCAAATCAATGCGTTGTATAAGGTTTACCTTCAAATCCATGCTTAAAAAATGATTTAGCTTCAAACACTTGGGATATAAGTGATATGGCATCAAATGCAGACGATCAAACGAGTTAGCTTCAAAATCCATGCGATAAACTTGATTTAGCTTCAAATCAATGCGAAGTAGAAGGATTAGCTTCAAATCCGTGGAACACAAATGATTTAGCTTCAAATACTTGCGATATAAATGATATAGCTTCAAATGCAGGCGAAACAAATGAGTTAGCTTCTAATCTATGCGAAACTCATGATTTAGCTTCAAATCAATGCGATGTAGAAGGTTTACCTTCAAATCCATGCTTAACAAATGATTTAGCTTCAAATACTTGCGATATAAATGATATAGCTTCAAATGCAGGCGAAACAAACGAGTTAGCTTCTAATCCATGCGAAACTCATGATTTAGCTTCAAATCAATGCGATGTAGAAGGTTTACCTTCAAATCCATGCTTAACAAATGATTTAGCTTCAAATACTTGCGATATAAATGATATAGCTTCAAATGCAGGCGAATCAAACGAGTTATTTTCTAATCCATGCGAAACTTATGATTTAGCTTCAAATCAATGCGATGTAGAAGGTTTACCTTCAAATCCATGCTTAACAAATGATTTAGCATCAAATACTTGCGATATAAATGATATAGCTTCAAATGCAGGCGAAACAAACGTGTTAGCTTCTAATCCATGCCAAACTCATGATTTAGCTTCAAATCAATGCTATGTAGAAGATTTACCTTCAAATCCATGCTTAACAGATAATTTAGCTTCAAACACTTGTGGTATAAGTGATATAGCTTCAAATGCAGACGATCAAACGAGTTAGCTTCAAAATCCATGCGATAAACTTGATTTAGCTTCAAATCAATGCGAAGTAGAAGGATGAGCTTCAAATCCATGCAACACAAATGATTTAGCTTCAAATACTTGCGATATAAATGATATAGCTTCAAATGCAGGCGAAACAAACGTGTTAGCTTCTAATCCATGCGATAAACTTGATTTAGCTTCAAATCAATGCGAAGTAGAAGGATGAGCTTCAAATCCATGCAACACAAATGATTTAGCTTCAAATACTTGCGATATAAATGATATAGCTTCAAATGTAGGCGAAACAAACGAATTAGCTTCTAATCCATGCGAAACTCATGATTTAGCTTCAATCCATTTACCATCTAATCCATTTACCTTCAAATCCATGCTTAACAAATAATTTAGCTTCAATCACTTGCGATATAAGTGAAATAGCTTCAAATGCAGACGATCAAACGAGTTAGCTTCAAAATCCATGCGATAAACTGGATTTAGCTTCAAATCAATGCGAAGTAGAAGGATTAGCTTCAAATCCATGCTTAACAAATGATTTAGCTTCAAATACTTGCGATATAAATGATATAGCTTCAAATGTAGGCGAAACAAACGAGTTAGCTTCTACTCCATGCGAAACTCATGATTTAGCTTCAATCCATTTACCATCTAATCCATTTACCTTCAAATCCATGCTTAACAAATAATTTAGCTTCAACCACTTGGGATATAAGTGATATAGCTTCAAATGCAGACGATCAAACGAGTTAGCTTCAAAATCCATGCGATAAACTTGATTTAGCTTCAAAACAATGCGAAGTAGAAGGATTAGCTTAAAATCCATGCAACACAAATGATTTAGCTTCAAATACTTGCGATATAAATGATATAGCTTCAAATGCAGGCGAAACAAACGTGTTAGCTTCTAATCCATGCGAAAGTCATGATTCAGCTTCAAATCAATGCGATGTAGAAGGTTTACCTTCAAATCCATGCTTAACAAATGATTTAGCTTCAAATACTTGCGATATAAATGATATAGCTTCAAATGCAGGCGAAACAAACGTGTTAGCTTCTAATCCATGCGAAACTCATGATTTAGCTTCAAATCAATGCTATGTAGAAGATTTACCTTCAAATCCATGCTTAACAAATAATTTAGCTTTAAACACTTGGGGTATAAGTGATATAGCTTCAAATGCAGACGATCAAACGAGTTAGCTTCAAATTCCATGCGATAAACTTGATTTAGCTTCAAATCAATGCGAAGTAGAAGGATGAGCTTCAAATCCATGCAACACGAATGATTTAGCTTCAAATACTTGCGATATAAATGATATAGCTTCAAATGTAGGCGAAACAAACGAGTTAGCTTCTAATCCATGCGAAACTCATGATTTAGCTTCAATCCATTTACCATCAAATCCATTTACCTTCAAGTCCATGCTTAACAAATAATTTAGCTTCAACCACTTGGGATATAAGTGATATAGCTTCAAATGCAGACGATCAAACGAGTTAGCTTCAAAATCCATGCGATAAACTGGATTTAGCTTCAAATCAATGCGAAGTAGAAGGATTAGCTTCAAATCCATGCTTAACAAATGATTTAGCTTCAAATACTTGCGATATAAATGATATAGCTTCAAATGCAGACGATCAAACGAGTTAGCTTCAAAATCCATGCGATAAACTGGATTTAGCTTCAAATCAATGCGAAGTAGAAGGATTAGCTTCAAATCCATGCTTAACAAATGATTTAGCTTCAAATACTTGCGATATAAATGATATAGCTTCTAATGCAGGCGAAACAAATGTGTTAGCTTCTAATCCATGCGAAACTCATGATTTAGCTTCAAATCAATGCGTTGTAAAAGGTTTACCTTCAAATCCATGCTTAAAAAATGATTTAACTTCAAACACTTGGGATATAAGTGATATGGCATCAAATGCAGACGATCAAACGAGTTAGCTTCAAAATCCATGCGATAAACTTGATTTAGCTTCAAATCAATGCGAAGTAGAAGGATTAGCTTCAAATCCGTGGAACACAAATGATTTAGCTTCAAATACTTGCGATATAAATGATATAGCTTCAAATGCAGGCGAAACAAATGAGTTAGCTTCTAATCTATGCGAAACTCATGATTTAGCTTCAAATCAATGCGAAGTAGAAGGATGAGCCTCAAATCCATGCAACACAAATGATTTAGCTTCAAATACTTGCGATATAAATGATATAGCTTCAAATGCAGAAGAAACAAACGAGTTATCTTCAAATCCATGCCATGCACTTGATTTAGCTGAAAATCAATGCGATGTAGAAGGTTTAGCTTGAAATCCATGCGTAACAAATGATTTAGCATCACATACTTGCGATTTAAGTGATATAGCTTCAAATGCGGGCGAAACAAACGAGTTAGCATCTAATCCATGCGAAACTCATGATTTAGCTTCAAATTACTGTGATGTAGAAGGTTTACCTTCAAATTCATGCTTAACAAATAATTTAGCTTCAAACACTTGGGATATAAGTGATATAGCTTCAAATGCAGATGATCAAACGAGTTAGCTTCAAAATCCATGCGATAAACTTGATTTAGCTTCAAATCAATGCGAAGTAGAAGGATTAGCTTCAAATCCATGCAACACAAATGATTTAGCTTCAAATACTTGCGATATAAATGATATAGCTTCAAATGCAGGCGAAACAAACGAGTTAGCTTATAATCAATGCGAAACTCATGATTTGGATTCAAATCAATGCGATGTAGAAGGTTCACCTTCAAATCCATGGGCAACAAATGATTTAACTTCAAACACTTGGGATATAAGTGATATGGCATCAAATGCAGACGATCAAACGAGTTAGCTTCAAAATCCATGCGATAAACTTGATTTAGCTTCAAATCAATGCGAAGTAGAAGGATTAGCTTCAAATCCGTGGAACACAAATGATTTAGCTTCAAATACTTGCGATATAAATGATATAGCTTCAAATGCAGGCGAAACAAATGAGTTAGCTTCTAATCTATGCGAAACTCATGATTTAGCTTCAAATCAATGCGAAGTAGAAGGATGAGCCTCAAATCCATGCAACACAAATGATTTAGCTTCAAATACTTGCGATATAAATGATATAGCTTCAAATGCAGAAGAAACAAACGAGTTATCTTCAAATCCATGCCATGCACTTGATTTAGCTGAAAATCAATGCGATGTAGAAGGTTTAGCTTGAAATCCATGCGTAACAAATGATTTAGCATCACATACTTGCGATTTAAGTGATATAGCTTCAAATGCGGGCGAAACAAACGAGTTAGCATCTAATCCATGCGAAACTCATGATTTAGCTTCAAATTACTGTGATGTAGAAGGTTTACCTTCAAATTCATGCTTAAGAAATAATTTAGCTTCAAACACTTGGGATATAAGTGATATAGCTTCAAATGCAGATGATCAAACGAGTTAGCTTCAAAATCCATGCGATAAACTTGATTTAGCTTCAAATCAATGCGAAGTAGAAGGATTAGCTTCAAATCCATGCAACACAAATGATTTAGCTTCAAATACTTGCGATATAAATGATATAGCTTCAAATGCAGGCGAAACAAACGAGTTAGCTTATAATCAATGCGAAACTCATGATTTAGATTCAAATCAATGCGATGTAGAAGGTTCACCTTCAAATCCATGGGCAACAAATGAGTTAGCTTCAAACACTTGGGATATAAGTGATATAGCTTCAAATGCAGACGATCAAACGAGTTAGCTTCAAGTCCACGCGAAACAAGTGATTTAGCTTCAGACACTTGCGATATAAGTGATATAGCTTCAAATGCAGAAGAAACAAACGAGTTATCTTCTAATCCGTGCGAAACTCATGATTTAGCTTCAAATCAATGCGATGTAGAAGGTTTACCTTCAAATCCATGCTTAACAAATAATTTAGCTTCAAACACTTGGGCTATAAGTGATATAGCTTGAAATGCGGACGATCAAACGAGTTAGCTTCAAGTCCACGCGAAACAAGTGATTTAGCTTTAGACACTTGCGATATAAGTGATATAGCTTCAAATGCAGAAGAAACAAACGAGTTATCTTCAAATCCAAGCCAAGCACTTGATTTAGCTGAAAATCAATGCGATGTAGAAGGTTTAGCTTCAAATCCATGAGAAACAAATGATTTAGCATCAGATGCTTGCGATATAAGTGATATAGCTTCAAAGGCAGGAGAAACAAACGAGTTAGCTTATAATCCATGCGAAACTCATGATTTAGCTTCAAATCAATGCGAAGTAGAAGGATTAGCTTCAAATCCATGCAACACAAATGATTTAGCTCCAAATACTTGCGATATAAATGATATAGCTTCAAATGCAGGCCTAACAAACGAGTTATCTTCTAATCCATGCGAAACTGATGATTTAGCTTCAAATCAATGCGATGTAGAAGGTTTACCTTCAAATCCATGCGAAACAAATTATTATAGCTTTAAATACTTGGGTTATAAGTGATATAGCTTCAAATGCCGACGAATCAAACGAATTAGCACAAAAATCCATGCGAAGCAAATCATTTATCTTCAAATCAATGCAAAGTAGAAGGCTTAGTTGCAAAATCCATGCGAAACAAATGATTTAGCTTCAGATACTTGCGATATAAGTGATATAGGTTCAAATGCAGAGGAAACAAACGAGCTAGCTTCAACTCCACGCGACATTGATGATTTAGCTTCAAATCAATGCGATGCAGAAGGTTTAGCTTCAAATCAATGCGATGTAGAAGGTTTAGCTTCAAATCCTAGCGAAACAGATGATTTAGCTTCAAATCAATGCTATGTAGAAGGTTTAGCTTCAAATCCATGCGGAACAAATGATTTAACATTAGATACTTGCGATATAAGTGATATAGCTTCAAATGGAGGGGAAATAAATGAGTTAGCTTCAAATCCATGCAAAACACATGATTAAGGTTCAAATCAATGCTATGTAGAAGGTTTAGCTTCAAATCCAAGCGAAGCACATGATTTAGCTTCAAATCAATGCGATGTAGAAGGTTTAGCTTCAAATCCATGCGGAACAAATGATTTAACATCAGATAGTTGCGATATAAGTGATATAGATTCAACTGCAGGCGAAATAAACGAGATCGCCTCAAATCCATGCGAAAAAAATGATTATTCTTCAATACTTGCGATACAGGTGATATAGCATCAAATGCAGGCAAAACAAACCAGTTAGCTTAAATTCCATGAGAAACACATGATTTAGTTTCAAATCAATGCGATGTAGAAGGATTAGCTTCAAATCCATGCGAAGCAAATGATTGAGCTTCAAACACTTGGGATATAAGTGATATAGCTTCAACAGCATGCGAAACCAACGAGCTAGCTTCATATCCAAGCGAAACACATGATTTAACTTCTAATCAATACGATGTAGAAGGTTTAGCTTCAAATGCCTGCGAAACAAATGATTTAACATCAAATACTTGCGATATCAGTGATATAGATTCAAATGGAGGGGAAACAAATGAGTTAACTTCAAATCCATGCAAAACACATGATTAAGCTTCAAATCAATGCTACGTAGAAGGTTTAGCTTCAGATCATAGCGAAACACATGATTTAGCTTCAAATCAATGCGATCTAGAAGGTTTAGCTTCAAATCCATGCGGAACAAATGATTTAACACCAGATACTTGCGATATAGGTGATATAGCTTCAAATGGAGTGGAAACAATTGAGTCAGCTTCAAATCCATGCAAAACACATGATTAAGCTTCAAATCAATGCTATGTAGAAAGTGTAGCTTCAAATCCAAGCGAAACACATGATTTAGTTTCAAATCAATGCGATGTAGAAGGTTTAGCTTCAAATACATGCGGTACAAATGATTTAACATCAGATGCTTGCGATATCAGTGATATAGCTTCAAATGCAAGCGAAACAAACGAGTTAGCTTCAATTCCATGCGAAACATATGATTTAGCTGCAAATCAATGCGATGAAGAAGGTTTAGCTTCAAATTCGTGCGAAACAAATGATTTAGCTTCAAACACTTGTGATATAAGTGATATAGCTTCAAATGCAGACGAAAAAAACTAGTTAGCTTCAAAATCCATACGATGCACATGATTTAGCTTCAAATCAATGCGAAGTAGAAGGTTTAGCTTCATATCCAAGCGAAACACATGATTTAACTTCAAATCAATGCGATGTAGAAGGTTTAGCTTCAAATCCCTGCGTAAACAAATGATTTAACATCAAATACTTGCGATATCAGTGATATAGCTGCAAATGGAGGGGAAACAAATGAGTTAACTTCAAATCCATGCAAAACACATGATTAAGCTTCAAATCAATGCTATGTAGAAGGTTTAGCTTCAAATCCTAGCGAAACAGATGATTTAGCTTCAAATCAATGCGATGTAGAAGGTTTAGCTTCAAATCCATGCGGAACAAATGATTTAACATTAGATACTTGCGATATAAGTGATATAGCTTCAAATGGAGGGGAAACAAATGAGTTAGCTTCAAATCCATGCAAAACACATGATTAAGGTTCAAATCAATGCTATGTAGAAGGTTTAGCTTCAAATCCAAGCGAAGCACATGATTTAGCTTCAAATCAATGCGATGTAGAAGGTTTAGCTTCAAATCCATGCGGAACAAAAGATTTAACATCAGATAGTTGCGATATAAGTGATATAGATTCAACTGCAGGCGAAATAAACGAGATCGCCTCAAATCCATGCGAAAAAAATGATTATTCTTCAATACTTGCGATACAGGTGATATAGCATCAAATGCAGGCAAAACAAACCAGTTAGCTTAAATTCCATGAGAAACACATGATTTAGCTGAAAATTCATGCGCAACACATGGATTAGCTTCAAATTCGTGCGAAACAAATGATTTAGCTTCAAACACTTGGGATATATGTGATATAGCTTCAAATGCAGACGAAGAAAAACAAGTTAGCTTCAAAATCCATACGATACACATGATTTAGCTTCAAATCAATGCGATGTAGAAGGTTTAGCATCAAATCCATGCAAAACAAATGATTTAGCTTTAAACACTTGGGATATAAGTGATATGGCTTCAAATGGAGAAGAATCAAACGAGTTAGCTTCAAATCCATGCGAAACACTTGATTTAGTTTCAAATCAATGCGATGTAGAAGGATTAGCTTCAAATCCATGCGAAGCAAATGATTGAGCTTCAAACACTTGGGATATAAGTGATATAGCTTCAACAGCATGCGAAACCAACGAGCTAGCTTCATATCCAAGCGAAACACATGATTTAACTTCAAATCAATGCGATGTAGAAGGTTTAGCTTCAAATGCCTGCGAAACAAATGATTTAACATCAAATACTTGCGATATCAGTGATATGGCTTCAAATGGAGGGGAAACAAATGAGTTAACTTCAAATCCATGCAAAACACATGATTAAGCTTCAAATCAATGCTATGTAGAAGGTTTAGCTTCAAATCCTAGCGAAACACATGATTTAGTTTCAAATCAATGCGATCTAGAAGGTTTAGCTTCAAATCCATGCGGAACAAATGATTTAACACCAGATACTTGCGATATAGGTGATATAGCTTCAAATGGAGTGGAAACAAATGAGTCAGCTTCAAATCCATGCAAAACACATGATTAAGCTTCAAATCAATGCTATGTAGAAGGTGTAGCTTCAAATCCAAGCGAAACACATGATTTAGCTTCGAATCAATGCGATGTAGAAGGTTTAGCTTCAAATACATGCGGTACAAATGATTTAACATCAGATGCTTGCGATATCAGTGATATAGCTTCAAATGCAAGCGAAACAAACGAGTTAGCTTCAATTCCATGCGAAACACATGATTTAGCTTCAAATCAATGCGATGTAGAAGGTTTAGCTTCAAATACATGCGGAACAAATGATTTAACATCAGATGTTTGCGATATCAGTGATATAGATTCAAATGGAGGGGAAACAAATGAGTTAGCATCAAATCCATGCAAAACACATGATTAAGCTTCAAATCAATGCTATGTAGAAGGTTTAGCTTCAAATCCTAGCAAAACACATGATTTAGCTTCAAATCAATGCGATGTAGAAGGTTTAGCTTCAAATCCATGCGGAACAAATGATTTAACATCAGATACTTGCGATATAAGTGATATAGTTTCAAATGGAGGGGAAACAAATGAGTTAGCTTCAAATCCATGCAAAACACATGATTAAGCTTCAAATCAATACTATGTAGAAGATTTAGCTTCAAATCCAAGCGAAACACATGATTTAGCTTCAAATCAATGCGATGTAGAAGGTTTAGCTTCAAATCCATGCGGAACAAATGATTTAACATCAGATACTTGCGATATAAGTGATATAGATTAAACTGCAGGCGAAATAAACGAGTTAGCTTCAAATCCATGCGAAACACTTGAGTTAGTTTCAAATCAATGCGATGTAGAAGGATTAGCTTCAAATCCATGCGAAGCAAATGATTGAGCTTCAAACACTTGGGGTATAAGTGATATAGCTTAAACAGCATGCGAAACCAACGAGCTAGCTTCATATCCAAGCGAAACACATGATTTAACTTCAAATCAATGCGATGTAGAAGTTTTAGCTTCAAATCCCTGCGAAACAAATGATTTAACATCAAATACTTGCGATATCAGTGATATAGCTTCAAATGGAGGGGAAACAAATGAGTTAACTTCAAATCCATGCAAAACACATGATTAAGCTTCTAATCAATGCTATGTAGAAGGTTTAGCTTCAAATCCTAGCGAAACACATGATTTAGCTTCAAATCAATGCGATGTAGAAGGTTTAGCTTCAAATCCATGCGGAACAAATGATTTAACATCAGATACTTGCAATATAAGTGATATAGTTTCAAATGGAGGGGAAACAAATGAGTTAGCTTCAAATCCATGCAAAACACATGATTAAGCTTCAAATCAATGCTATGTAGAAGGTTTAGCTTCAAATCCAAGCGAAACACATGATTTAGGTTCAATTCAATGCGATGTGGAAGTTTTAGCTTCAAATCCATGCAAAACAAATGATTTAGCTTTAAATACTTGGGATATAAGTGATATAGCTTCAAATGGAGAAGAATCAAACGAGTTAGCTTCATATCCAAGCGAAACACATGATTTAGCTTCCAATCTATGCGATGTAGAAGGTTTTGCTTCAAATCCATGCGGAACAAAAGATTTAACATCAGATACTTGCGATATAAGTGATATGGATTAAACTGCAGGCGAAATAAACGAGTTAGCTTCAAATCCATGCGAAACACTTGATTTAGTTTCAAATCAATGCGATGAAGAAGGATTAGCTTCAAATCCATGCGAAGCAAATGATTGAGCTTCAAACACTTGGGATATAGGTGATATAGCTTCAACAGCATGCGAAACCAACGAGCTAGCTTCATATCCAAGCGAAACACATGATTTAACTTCAAATCAATGCGATGTAGAAGGTTTAGCTTCAAATCCCTGCGAAACAAATGATTTAACATCAAATACTTGCGATATCGGTGATATAGCGTCAAATGGAGGGGAAACAAATGAGTTAACTTCAAGTCCATGCAAAACACATGATTAAGCTTCAAATCAATGCTATGTAGAAGGTTTAGCTTCAAATCCTAGCGAAACACATGATTTAGCTTCAAATCAATGCGATGTAGAAGGTTTAGCTTCAAATCCATGCGGAACAAATGACTTAACATCAGATACTTGCGATATAAGTGATATAGTTTCAAATGGAGGGGAAACAAATGAGTTAGCTTCAAATCCATGCAAAACACATGATTAAGCTTCAAATCAATGTTATGTAGAAGGTTTAGCTTCAAATCCAAGCGAAACACATGATTTAGCTTCAAATCAATGCGATGTAGAAGGTTTAGCTTCAAATCCATGCGGAACAAATGATTTAACATCAGATACTTGCGATATAAGTGATATATATTAAACTGCAGGCGATATAAACGAGTTAGCTTCAAATCCATGCGAAACACTTGATTTAGTTTCAAATCAATGCGATGTAGAAGGATTAGCTTCAAATCCATGAGAAGCAAATGATTGAGCTTCAAACACTTGGGATATAGGTGATATAGCTTCAACAGCATGCGAAACCAACGAGCTAGCTTCATGTCCAAGCGAAACACATGATTTAACTTCAAATCAATGCGATGTAGAAGGTTTAGCTTCAAATCCCTGCGAAACAAATGATTTAACATCAAATACTTGCGATATCAGTGATATAGCTTCAATTGGAGGGGAAACAAATGAGTTAGCTTCAAATCCATGCAAAACACATGATTAAGCTTCAAATCAATGCTATGTAGAAGGTTTAGCTTCAAATCCAAGCGAAACACATGATTTAGCTTCAAATCAATGCGATGTAGAAGGTTTAGCTTCAAATCCATGCGGAACAAATGATTTAACATCAGATACTTGCGATATAAGTGATATAGCTTCAAATGGAGGGGAAACAAATGAGTTAGCCTCAAATCCATGCAAAACACATGATTAAGCTTCAAATCAATGCTATGTAGAAGGTTTAGCTTCAAATCCAAGCGAAACACATGATTTAGCTTCAAATCAATGCAATGTAGAAGGTTTAGATTCAAATACATGCGGAAAAAATGATTTAACATCAGATGCTTGCGATATCAGTGATATAGCTTCAAATGGATGGGAAACAAATGAGTTAGCATCAAATCCATGCAAAACACATGATTAAGCTTCAAATCAAGGGTATGTAGAAGGTTTTGCTTCAAATCCAAGCGAAACACATGATTTAGCTTCAATTCATTGCGATGTAGAAGGTTTAGCTTCAAATCCATGCAAAACGAATGAATTAGCTGCAAACACTTGGGATATAAGTGATATAGCTTCAAATGGAGAAGAATCAAACGAGTTAGCTTCATATCCAGCGAAACACATGATTTAGCTTCCAATCTATGCGATGTAGAAGGCTTAGCTTCAAATCCATGCGAAGCAAATGATTTAACATCAGATACATGCGATATAAGTGATATAGCTTCAAATGGAGGGGATACAAATGAGTTAGCTTCAAATCCATGCAAAACACATCATTAAGATTCAAATCAATGCTATGTAGAAGGTTTAGTTTCAAATCTAAGCGAAACACATGATTTAGCTTCAAATCCATGCGGAACAAATGATTTAACATCAGATAGTTGCGATATAAGTGATATAGATTCAACTGCAGGCGAAATAAACGAGATCGCCTCAAATCCGTGCGAAAAAAATGATTATTCTTCAATACTTGCGATACAGGTGATATAGCATCAAATGCAGGCAAAACAAACCAGTTAGCTACAATTGCATGAGAAACACATGATTTAGCTTAAAATTCGTGCGCAACACATGGATTAGCTTCAAATTCGTGCGAAACAAATGATTTAACATCAGATACTTGCGATATAAGTGACATAGCTTCAGATGGAGGGGAAACACGTGAATTAGCTTCAAATCCATGCAAAACACATGATTAAGCTTCAACTCAATGCTATGTAGTAGGTTTAGCTTCAAATCCTAGCGAAACACATGACTTAGCTTCAAATCAATGCGATGTAGAAGGTTTAGCTTCAAATCCATGCGGAACAAATGATTTAACATCAGATACTTGCAATATAAGTGATATAGTTTCAAATGGAGGGGAAACAAATGAGTTAGCTTCAAATCCATGCAAAACACATGATTAAGCTTCAAATTAATGCTATGTAGAAGGTTTTGCTTCAAATCCAAGCGAAACAGATGATTTAGCTTCAATTCAATGCGATGTAGAAGGTTTAGCTTCAAATCCATGCAAAACAAATGATTTAGCTTTAAACACTTGGGATATAAGTGATATAGCTTCAACAGCATGCGAAACCAACGAGCTAGCTCCATATCCAAGCGAAACACATGATTTAACTTCAAATCAATGCGATGTTGAAGGTTGAGCTTCAAATCCCTGCGAAACAAATGATTTAACATCAAATACTTGCGATATCAGTGATATAGCTTCAAATGGAGGGGAAACAAATGAGTTAACTTCAAATCCATGCAAAAAACATGATTAAGCTTCAAATCAATGCTATGTAGAAGGTTTTGCTTCAAATCCAAGCGAAACACATGATTTAGCTTCAATTCAATGCGATGTAGAAGGTTTAGCTTCAAATCCATGCAAAACAAATGATTTAGCTTTAAACACTTGGGATATAAGTGACATAGCTTCAAATGGAGAAGAATCAAACGAGTTAGCTTCATATCCAAGCGAAACACATGATTTAGCTTCCAATCTATGCGATGTAGAAGGCTTAGCTTTAAATGCATGCGAAGCAAATGATTTAACATCAGATACATGCGATATAAGTGATATAGCTTGTAATGGAGGGGATACAAATGAGTTAGATTCAAAACCATGCAAAACACATGATTAAGCTTCAAATTAAGGCTATGTAGAAGGTTTTGCTTCAAATCCAAGCAAAACACATGATTTAGCTTCAATTCAATGCGATGTAGAAGGTTTAGCTTTAAATCCATGCAAAACGAATGATTTAGCTTCAAACACTTGGGATATAAGTGATATAGCGTCAAATGGAGAAGAATCAAACGAGTTAGCTTCATATCCAAGCGAAACACATGAATTAGCTTCCAAACTATGCGATGTAGAAGGCTTAGCTTCAAATCCATGCGAAGCAAATGATTTAACATCAGATACTTGCAATATAAGTGATATAGTTTCAAATGGAGGGGAAACAAATGAGTTAGCTTCAAATCCATGCAAAACACATGATTAAGCTTCAAATTAATGCTATGTAGAAGGTTTTGCTTCAAATCCAAGCGAAACAGATGATTTAGCTTCAATTCAATGCGATGTAGAAGGTTTAGCTTCAAATCCATGCAAAACAAATGATTTAGCTTTAAACACTTGGTATATAAGTGATATAGCTTCAAATGGAGAAGAATCAAACGAGTTAGCTTCATATCCAAGCGAAACACATGATTAAGCTTCCAATCTATACGATGTAGAAGGTTTAGCTTCAAATCCATGCGGAACAAATGATTTAACATCAGATACTTGCGATATAAGTGATATAGATTAAACTGCAGGCGAAATAAACGAGTTAGCTACAAATCCATGCGGAACAAATGATTTAACTTCAGATACTTGCGATATAAGTGATATAGCTTCAAATGGAGGGGAAACAAATGAGTTAGCCTCAAATCCATGCAAAACACATGATTAAGCTTCAAATCAATGCTATGTAGAAGGTTTAGCTTCAAATCCAAGCGAAACACATGATTTAGCTTAAAAATCAATGCGATGTAGAAGGTTTAGCTTCAAATACATGCGGAACAAATGATTTAACACCAGATGCTTGCGATATCAGTGATATAGCTTCAAATGGAGGGGAAACAAATGAGTTAGCATCAAATCCATGCAAAACACATGATTAAGCTTCAAATTAAGGCTATGTAAAAGGTTTTGCTTCAAATCCAAGCGAAACACATGATTTAGCTTCAATTCAATGCGATGTAGAAGGTTTAGCTTCAAATCCATGCAAAACGAATGATTTAGCTTCAAACACTTGGGATATAAGTGATATAGCGTCAAATGGAGAAGAATCAAACGAGTTAGCTTCATATCCAAGCGAAACACATGAATTAGCTTCCAAACTATGCGATGTAGAAGGCTTAGCTTCAAATCCATGCGAAGCAAATGATTTAACATCAGATACTTGCAATATAAGTGATATAGTTTCAAATGGAGTGGAAACAAATGAGTTAGCTTCAAATCCATGCAAAACACATGATTAAGCTTCAAATTAATGCTATGTAGAAGGTTTTGCTTCAAATCCAAGCGAAACAGATGATTTAGCTTCAATTCAATATGATGTAGAAGGTTTAGCTTCAAATCCATGCAAAACAAATGATTTAGCTTTAAACACTTGGGATATAAGTGATATAGCTTCAAATGGAGAAGAATCAAACGAGTTAGCTTCATATCCAAGCGAAACACATGATTAAGCTTCCAATCTATACGATGTAGAAGGTTTAGCTTCAAATCCATGCGGAATAAATGATTTAACATCAGATACTTGCGATATAAGTGATATAGATTAAACTGCAGGCGAAATAAACGAGTTAGCTTCAAATCCATGCGAAACACTTGATTTAGTTTCAAATCAATGCGATGTAGAAGGATTAGCTTCAAATCCATGCGAAGCAAATGATTGTGCTTCAAACA
The DNA here is from genome assembly GCF_051020955.1 of Megalopta genalis. Classification (NCBI taxonomy): domain Eukaryota; kingdom Metazoa; phylum Arthropoda; class Insecta; order Hymenoptera; family Halictidae; genus Megalopta; species Megalopta genalis. The sequence continues at coordinate 54,753 of NW_027476517.1, read as the reverse complement.
CTTGGGATATAGGTGATATAGCTTCAACAGCATGCGAAACCAACGAGTTAGCTTCACATCCACTCGACACATGAATTAACTTCAAATCAATGCGATGTAGAAGGTTTAGCTTCAAATCCATGCGAAGCAAATGATTGAGCTTCAAACACTTGGGATATAAGTGATATAGCTTCAACAGCATGCGAAACCAACGAGCTAGCTTCATATCCAAGCGAAACACATGATTTAACTTCAAATCAATGCGATGTAGAATGTTTAGCTTCAAATCCCTGCGAAACAAATGATTTAACAACAAATACTTGCGATATCAGTGATATAGCTTCAAATGGAGGGGAAACAAATGAGTTAACTTCAAATCCATGCAAAACACATGATTAAGCTTCAAATCAATGCTATGTAGAAGGTTTAGCTTCAAATCCTAGCGAAACACATGACTTAGCTTCAAATCAATGCGATCTAGAAGGTTTAGCTTCAAATCCATGCGGAACAAATGATTTAACATCAGATACTTGCGATATAAGTGATATAGCTTCAAATGGAGTGGAAACAAATGAGTCAGCTTCAAATCCATGCAAAACACATGATTAAGCTTCAAATCAATGCTATGTAGAAGGTTTAGCTTCAAATCCAAGCGAAACACATGATTTAGCTTCAAATCAATGCGATGTAGAAGGTTTAGCTTCAAATCCATGCGGAACAAATGATTTAACATCAGATACTTGCGATATAAGTGATATAGATTAAACTGCAGGCGAAATAAACGAGTTAGCTACAAATCCATGCGGAACAAATGATTTAACTTCAGATACTTGCGATATAAGTGATATAGCTTCAAATGGAGGGGAAACAAATGAGTTAGCCTCAAATCCATGCAAAACACATGATTAAGCTTCAAATCAATGCTATGTAGAAGGTTTAGCTTCAAATCCAAGCGAAACACATGATTAAGCTTAAAAATCAATGCGATGTAGAAGGTTTAGCTTCAAATACATGCGGAACAAATGATTTAACACCAGATGCTTGCGATATCAGTGATATAGCTTCAGATGGAGGGGAAACAAATGAGTTAGCATCAAATCCATGCAAAACACATGATTAAGCTTCAAATTAAGGCTATGTAGAAGGTTTTGCTTCAAATCCAAGCGAAACACATGATTTAGCTTCAATTCAATGCGATGTAGAAGGTTTAGCTTCAAATCCATGCAAAACGAATGATTTAGCTTCAAACACTTGGGATATAAGTGATATAGCGTCAAATGGAGAAGAATCAAACGAGTTAGCTTCATATCCAAGCGAAACACATGAATTAGCTTCCAAACTATGCGATGTAGAAGGCTTAGCTTCAAATCCATGTGAAGCAAATGATTTAACATCAGATACTTGCAATATAAGTGATATAGTTTCAAATGGAGGGGAAACAAATGAGATAGCTTCAAATCCATGCAAAACACATGATTAAGCTTCAAATTAATGCTATGTAGAAGGTTTTGCTTCAAATCCAAGCGAAACAGATGATTTAGCTTCAATTCAATGCGATGTAGAAGGTTTAGCTTCAAATCCATGCAAAACAAATGATTTAGCTTTAAACACTTGGGATATAAGTGATATAGCTTCAAATGGAGAAGAATCAAACGAGTTAGCTTCATATCCAAGCGAAACACATGATTAAGCTTCCAATCTATACGATGTAGAAGGTTTAGCTTCAAATCCATGCGGAACAAATGATTTAACATCAGATACTTGCGATATAAGTGATATAGCTTCAAATGGAGTGGAAACAAATGAGTCAGCTTCAAATCCATGCAAAACACATGATTAAGCTTCAAATCAATGCTATGTAGAAGGTTTAGCTTCAAATCCAAGCGAAACACATGATTTAGCTTCAAATCAATGCGATGTAGAAGGTTTAGCTTCAAATCCATGCGGAACAAATGATTTAACATCAGATACTTGCGATATAAGTGATATAGATTAAACTGCAGGCGAAATAAACGAGTTAACTACAAATCCATGCGGAACAAATGATTTAACTTCAGATACTTGCGATATAAGTGATATAGCTTCAAATGGAGGGGAAACAAATGAGTTAGCCTCAAATCCATGCAAAACACATGATTAAGCTTCAAATCAATGCTATGTAGAAGGTTTAGCTTCAAATCCAAGCGAAACACATGATTAAGCTTAAAAATCAATGCGATGTAGAAGGTTTAGCTTCAAATACATGCGGAACAAATGATTTAACACCAGATGCTTGCGATATCAGTGATATAGCTTCAGATGGAGGGGAAACAAATGAGTTAGCATCAAATCCATGCAAAACACATGATTAAGCTTCAAATTAAGGCTATGTAGAAGGTTTTGCTTCAAATCCAAGCGAAACACATGATTTAGCTTCAATTCAATGCGATGTAGAAGGTTTAGCTTCAAATCCATGCAAAACGAATGATTTAGCTTCAAACACTTGGGATATAAGTGATATAGCGTCAAATGGAGAAGAATCAAACGAGTTAGCTTCATATCCAAGCGAAACACATGAATTAGCTTCCAAACTATGCGATGTAGAAGGCTTAGCTTCAAATCCATGTGAAGCAAATGATTTAACATCAGATACTTGCAATATAAGTGATATAGTTTCAAATGGAGGGGAAACAAATGAGATAGCTTCAAATCCATGCAAAACACATGATTAAGCTTCAAATTAATGCTATGTAGAAGGTTTTGCTTCAAATCCAAGCGAAACAGATGATTTAGCTTCAATTCAATGCGATGTAGAAGGTTTAGCTTCAAATCCATGCAAAACAAATGATTTAGCTTTAAACACTTGGGATATAAGTGATATAGCTTCAAATGGAGAAGAATCAAACGAGTTAGCTTCATATCCAAGCGAAACACATGATTAAGCTTCCAATCTATACGATGTAGAAGGTTTAGCTTCAAATCCGTGCGGAATAAATGATTTAACATCAGATACTTGCGATATAAGTGATATAGATTAAACTGCAGGCGAAATAAACGAGTTAGCTTCAAATCCATGCGAAACACTTGATTTAGTTTCAAATCAATGCGATGTAGAAGGATTAGCTTCAAATCCATGCGAAGCAAATAATTGAGCTTCAAACACTTGGGATATAGGTGATATAGCTTCAAATGGAGAAGAATCAAACGAGTTAGCTTCATATCCAAGCGAAACACATGATTTAGCTTCCAATCTATGCGATGTAGAAGGCTTAGCTTTAAATCCATGCGAAGCAAATGATTTAACATCAGATACATGCGATATAAGTGATATAGCTTGTAATGGAGGGGATACAAATGAGTTAGATTCAAAACCATGCAAAACACATGATTAAGCTTCAAACCAATGCTATGTAGAAGGTTTAGCTTCAAATCCAAGTGAAACACATGATATAGCTTTAAATCAATGCGATGTAGAAGGTTATGCTTCAAATCCATGCGGAACAAATGATTTAACATCAGATACTTGCGATATAAGTGATATAGATTAAACTGCAGGCGAAATAAACGAGTTAGCTTCAAATCCATGCGAAACACTTGATTTAGTTTCAAATCAATGCGATGTAGAAGGATTAGCTTCAAATCCATGCGAAGCAAATGATTGAGCTTCAAACACTTGGGATATAGGTGATATAGCTTCAACAGCATGCGAAACCAACGAGTTAGCTTCATATCCACTCGACACATGAATTAACTTCAAATCAATGCGATGTAGAAGGTTTAGCTTCAAATGCCTGCGAAACAAATGATTTAACATCAAATACTTGCGATATCAGTGATATAGCTTTAAATGGAGGGGAAACAAATGAGTAAACTTCAAATCCATGCAAAACACATGATTAAGCTTCAAATCAATGCTATGTAGAAGGTTTAGCTTCAAATCCATGCAAAACAAATGATTTAGCTTTAAACACTTGGGATATAAGTGATATAGCTTCAAATGGAGAAGAATCAAACGAGTTAGCTTCATATCCAAGCGAAACACATGATTTAACTTCAAATCAATGCGATGTAGAAGGATTAGCTTCAAATCCATGCGAAGCAAATGATTGAGCTTCAAACACTTGGGATATAAGTGATATAGCTTCAGCAGCATGCGAAACCAACGAGCTAGCTTCATATCCAAGCGAAACACATGATTTAACTTCAAATCAATGCGATGTAGAATGTTTAGCTTCAAATCCCTGCGAAACAAATGATTTAACAACAAATACTTGCGATATCAGTGATATAGCTTCAAATGGAGGGGAAACAAATGAGTTAACTTCAAATCCATGCAAAACACATGATTAAGCTTCAAATCAATGCTATGTAGAAGGTTTAGCTTCAAATCCTAGCGAAACACATGACTTAGCTTCAAATCAATGCGATCTAGAAGGTTTAGCTTCAAATCCATGCGGAACAAATGATTTAACATCAGATACTTGCGATATAAGTGATATAGCTTGAAATGGAGTGGAAACAAATGAGTCAGCTTCAAATCCATGCAAAACACATGATTAAGCTTCAAATCAATGCTATGTAGAAGGTTTAGCTTCAAATCCAAGCGAAACACATGATTTAGCTTCAAATCAATGCGATGTAGAAGGTTTAGCTTCAAATCCATGCGGAACAAATGATTTAACATCAGATACTTGCGATATAAGTGATATAGATTAAACTGCAGGCGAAATAAACGAGTTAGCTACAAATCCATGCGGAACAAATGATTAAGCTTCAAATTAATGCTATGTAGAAGGTTTTGCTTCAAATCCAAGCGAAACAGATGATTTAGCTTCAATTCAATGCGATGTGGAAGGTTTAGCTTCAAATCCATGCAAAACAAATGATTTAGCTTTAAACACTTGGGATATAAGTGATATAGCTTCAAATGGAGAAGAATCAAACGAGTTAGCTTCATATCCAAGCGAAACACATGATTAAGCTTCCAATCTATACGATGTAGAAGGTTTAGCTTCAAATCCATGCGGAATAAATGATTTAACATCAGATACTTGCGATATAAGTGATATAGATTAAACTGCAGGCGAAATAAACGAGTTAGCTTCAAATCCATGCGAAACACTTGATTTAGTTTCAAATCAATGCGATGTAGAAGGATTAGCTTCAAATCCATGCGAAGCAAATGATTGAGCTTCAAACACTTGGGATATAGGTGATATAGCTTCAACAGCATGCGAAACCAACGAGTTAGCTTCATATCCACTCGACACATGAATTAACTTCAAATCAATGCGATGTAGAAGGTTTAGCTTCAAATCCATGCGAAGCAAATGATTGAGCTTCAAACACTTGGTACATAAGTGATATAGCTTCAACAGCATGCGAAACCAACGAGCTAGCTTCATATCCAAGCGAAACACATGATTTAACTTCAAATCAATGCGATGTAGAAGGTTTAGCTTCAAATCCCTGCGAAACAAATGATTTAACATCAAATACTTGCGATATCAGTGATATAGCTTCAAATGGAGGGGAAACAAATGAGTTAACTTCAAATCCATGCAAAAAACATGATTAAGCTTCAAATCAATGCTATGTAGAAGGTTTTGCTTCAAATCCAAGCGAAACACATGATTTAGCTTCAATTCAATGCGATGTAGAAGGTTTAGCTTCAAATCCATGCAAAACAAATGATTTAGCTTTAAACACTTGGGATATAAGTGATATAGTTTCAAATGGAGAAGAATCAAACGAGTTAGCTTCATATCCAAGCGAAACACATGATTTAGCTTCCAATCTATGCGATGTAGAAGGCTTAGCTTTAAATCCATGCGAAGCAAATGATTTAACATCAGATACATGCGATATAAGTGATATAGCTTGTAATGGAGGGGATACAAATGAGTTAGATTCAAAACCATGCAAAACACATGATTAAGCTTCAAACCAATGCTATGTAGAAGGTTTAGCTTCAAATCCAAGTGAAACACATGATATAGCTTTAAATCAATGCGATGTAGAAGGTTATGCTTCAAATCCATGCGGAACAAATGATTTAACATCAGATACTTGCGATATAAGTGATATAGATTAAACTGCAGGCGAAATAAACGAGTTAGCTTCAAATCCATGCGAAACACTTGATTTAGTTTCAAATCAATGCGATGTAGAAGGATTAGCTTCAAATCCATGCGAAGCAAATGATTGAGCTTCAAACACTTGGGATATAGGTGATATAGCTTCAACAGCATGCGAAACCAACGAGTTAGCTTCATATCCACTCGACACATGAATTAACTTCAAATCAATGCGATGTAGAAGGTTTAGCTTCAAATGCCTGCGAAACAAATGATTTAACATCAAATACTTGCGATATCAGTGATATAGCTTTAAATGGAGGGGAAACAAATGAGTAAACTTCAAATCCATGCAAAACACATGATTAAGCTTCAAATCAATGCTATGTAGAAGGTTTTGCTTCAAATCCAAGCGAAACACATGGTTTAGCTTCAATTCAATGCGATGTAGAAGGTTTAGCTTCAAATCCATGCAAAACAAATGATTTAGCTTTAAACACTTGGGATATAAGTGATATTGCTTCAAATGGAGAAGAATCAAACGTGTTAGCTTCATATCCAAGCGAAACACATGATTTAGCTTCCAATCTATGCGATGTAGAAGGTTTAGCTTCAAATGCCTGCGAAACAAATGATTTAATATCAAATACTTGCGATATCAGTGATATAGCTTTAAATGGAAGGGAAACAAATGAGTAAACATCAAATCCATGCAAAACACATGATTAAGCTTCAGATCAATGCTATGTAGAAGGTTTTGCTTCAAATCCAAGCGAAACACATGATTTAGCTTCAATTCAATGCGATGTAGAAGGTTTAGTTTCAAATCCATGCAAAACAAATGATTTAGCTTTAAACACTTGGGATATAGGCGATATAGCTTCAACAGCATGCGAAACCAACGAGCTAGCTTCATATCCAAGCGAAACACATGATTTAACTTCAAATCAATGCGATGTTGAAGGTTGAGCTTCAAATCCCTGCGAAACAAATGATTTAACATCAAATACTTGCGATATCAGTGATATAGCTTCAAATGGAGGGGAAACAAATGAGTTAACTTCAAATCCATGCAAAACACATGATTAAGCTTCAAATCAATGCTATGTAGAAGGTTTAGCTTCAAATCGTAGCAAAACACATGATTTTGCTTCAAATCAATGCGATGTAGAAGGTTTAGCTTCAAATCCATGCGGAACAAATGATTTAACATCAGATACTTGCGATATAAGTGATATAGTTTCAAATGGAGGGGAAACAAATGAGTTAGCTTCAAATCCATGCAAAACACATGATTAAGCTTCAAATCAATGCTATGTAGAAGGTTTAGCTTCAAATCCAAGCGAAACACATGATTTAGCTTCAAATCAATGCGATGTAGAAGGTTTAGCTTCAAATCCATGCGGAACAAAAGATTTAACATCAGATACATGCGATACAAGTGATGTAGCTTCAAATGGAGTGGAAACAAATGAGTCAGCTTCAAATCCATGCAAAACACATGATTAAGCTTCAAATCAATGCTATGTAGAAGGTTTAGCTTCAAATCCAAGCGAAACACATGATTTAGCTTCAAATCGATGCGATGTAGAAGGTTTAGCTTCAAATCCATGCGGAACAAATGATTTAACATCAGATACTTGCGATATAAGTGATATAGATTAAACTGCAGGCGAAACAAACGAGTTAGCTACAAATCCATCCGGAACAAATGATTTAACTTCAGATACTTGCGATATAAGTGATATAGCTTCAAATGGAGGGGAAACAAATGAGTTAGCCTCAAATCCATGCAAAACACATGATTAAGCTTCAAATCAATGCTATGTAGAAGGTTTAGCTTCAGATCCAAGCGAAACACATGATTTAGCTTCAAATCAATGCGATGTAGAAGGTTTAGCTTCAAATACATGCGGAACAAATGATTTAACACCAGATGCTTGCGATATCAGTGATATAGCTTCAAATGGAGGGGAAACAAATGAGTTAGCATCAAATCCATGCAAAACACATGATTAAGCTTCAAATTAAGGCTATGTAGAAGGTTTTGCTTCAAATCCAAGCGAAACACATGATTTAGCTTCAATTCAATGCGATGTAGAAGGTTTAGCTTCAAATCCATGCAAAACGAATGATTTAGCTTCAAACACTTGGGATATAAGTGATATAGCGTCAAATGGAGAAGAATCAAACGAGTTAGCTTCATATCCAAGCGAAACACATGAATTAGCTTCCAATCTATGCGATGTAGAAGGCTTAGCTTCAAATCCATGCGAAGCAAATGATTTAACATCAGATACATGCGATATAAGTGATATAGCTTCAAATGGAGGGGATACAAATGAGTTAGCTTCAAATCCATGCAAAACACATGATTAAGATTCAAATCAATGCTATGTAGAAGGTTTAGTTTCAAATCCAAGCGAAACACATGATTTAGCTTCAAATCCATGCGGAACAAATGATTTAACATCAGATAGTTGCGATATAAGTGATATAGATTCAACTGCAGGCGAAATAAACGAGATCGCCTCAAATCCGTGCGAAAAAAATGATTATTCTTCAATACTTGCGATACAGGTGATATAGCATCAAATGCAGGCAAAACTAACCAGTTAGCTACAATTCCATAAGAAACACATGATTTAGCTTAAAATTCATGCGCAACACATGGATTAGCTTCAAATTCGTGCGAAACAAATGATTTAGCTTCAAACACTTGGGATAGATGTGATATAGCTTCAAGAGCATGCGAAACAAACGAGTTAGCTTCATATCCAAGCGAAACACATGATTTAGTTTCAAATCAATGCGATGTAGAAGGATTAGCTTCAAATCCATGCGAAACAAATGATTTAGCTTCAGATACTTGCGATATAAGTGATATAGGTTCAAATGCAGAGGAAACAAACGAGCTAGCTTCAACTCCACGCGACACTCATGATTTAGCTTCTAATCAATGCGATGTAGAAGGTTTTGCTTCAAATCAATGCGATGTAGAAGGTTTAGCTTCAAATGCATGCGAAACAAATGATTTAACATCAGATACTTGCGATATAAATGATATAGATTCAAATGCAGGCGAAACAAACGAGTTAGCGTCAGATCCATGCGAAACATATGATTTAGCTGCAAATCAATGCGATGTAGAAGGTTTAGCTTCAAATCCATGCGAAACAAATTATTTAACATCAGATACATGCGATATAAGTGATATAGCTTCAAATCCAAGCGAAACAAATGATTTAGCTTCAAATACCAGCGATATAAATGACATAGCTTCAAATGCAGGCGATCAAACGAGTTAGCTTCAAAATCCATGCGATAAACTTGATTTAGATTCAAATCAATTGCGAAGTAGAAGGCTTAGCTTCCAATCCATGCGAAACAAATGATTTAGGTCCAGATACTTGCGGTATAAGTGATACAGCTTCAAATGCAGACAAAACAAACGAGTTAGCTTCATATCTATGCGAAACACATGATTTAGCTTCAAATCAATGCGATGTAGAAGGTTCACCTTCAAATCCATGCGCAATAAATGATTTAGCTTCAAACAGTTCGGATATAAGTGATATAGATTGAAATGCAGACGATCAAACGAGTAAGATTCAAAATCCATGCGATAAACTTGATTTAGCTTCAAATCAATGCGAAGTAGAAGGCTTAGCTTCCAATCCATGCGAAACAAATGATTTAGGTTCAGATACTTGCGGTATAAGTGATACAGCTTAAAATGCAGACGAAACAAACGAGTTAGCTTCATATCTATGCGAAACACATGATATAGCTTCAAATCAATGCGATGTAGAAGGTTTACCTTCAAATCCATGCTTAACAAATGATTTAGCTACAAATACTTGCGATATAAATGATATAGCTTCAAATGCAGGCGAAACAAACGAGTTAGCTTCAAAATCCATGCGATAAACTTGATTTAGCTTCAAATCAATGCGATGTAGAAGGTTTACCTTCAAATCCATGCTTAACAAATGATTTAGCTTCAAATACTTGCGATATGTATGATATAGCTTCAAATGCAGATGAAACAAACGTGTTAGATTCTAATCCATGCTTAACAAATGATTTAGCTTCAAACACTTGGGATATAAATGATATAGCTTTAAATGCAGACGATCAACCGAGTTAGCATCAAAATTCATGCGATAAACTTGATTTAGCTTCAAATCAATGCGAAGTAGAAGGATTAGCTTAAAATCCATGGAACACAAATGATTTAGCTTCAAATACTTGCGATATAAATGATATAGCTTCAAATGCAGGCGAAACAAACGAATTAGCTTCTAATCCATGCGAAACTCATGATTTAGCTTCAAATCAATGCGATGTAGAAGGTTTACCTTCAAATCCATGCTTAACAAATAATTTAGCTTCAAACACTTGGGATATAAGTGATATAGCTTCAAATGCATACGATCAAACGAGTTAGCTTCAAGTCCACGCGAAACAAGTGATTTAGCTTCAGACATTTGCGATATAAGTGATATAGCTTCAAATGCAGAAGAAACAAACGAGTTATCTTCTAATCCATGCGAAACTCATGATTTAGCTTCAAATCAATGCGATGTAGAAGGTTTACCTTCAAATCCATGCTTAACAAATAATTTAGCTTCAAACACTTGGGATATAAGTGATATAGCTTCAAATGCATACGATCAAACGAGTTAGCTTCAAGTCCACGCGAAACAAGTGATTTAGCTTCAGACATTTGCGATATAAGTGATATAGCTTCAAATGCAGAAGAAACAAACGAGTTAGCTTCTAATCCATGCGAAACTCATGATTTAGCTTCAAATCAATGCGATGTAGAAGCTTTACCTTCAAATCCATGCTTAACAAATGATTTAGCTTCAAACACTTGGGATATAAATGATATAGCTTTAAATGCATACGATCAACCGAGTTAGCTTCAAAATTCATGCGATAAACTTGATTTAGCTTCAAATCAATGCGAAGTAGAAGGATTAGCTTCAAATCCGTGGAACACAAATGATTTAGCTTCAAATACTTGCGATATAAATGATATAGCTTCAAATGCAGGCGAAACAAACGAGTTAGCTTCAAGTCCACGCGAAACAAGTGACTTAGCTTCAAACATTTGCGATATAAGTGATATAGTTTCAAATGCAGAAGAAACAAACGAGTTGTCTTCAAATCCTTGCCAAGCACTTGATTTAGATGAAAATCAATGCGAAGTCGAAGGATTAGCTTCAAATCCATGCAACACAAATGATTTAGCTTCAAATACTTGCGATATAAATGATATAGCTTCAAATGCAGGCCTAACAAACGAGTTATCTTCTAATCCACGCGAAACTCATGATTTAGCTTCAAATCAATGCGATGTAGAAGGTTTACCTTCAAATCCATGCACAACAAATGATTTAGCTTCAGACACTTGGGATATAAGTTTTATAGCTTCAAATGCAGACGATCAAACGAGTTAGCTTCAAGTCCACGCGAAACAAGTGATTTAGCTTCAGACATTTGCGATATAAGTGATATAGCTTCAAATGCAGAAGAAACAAACGAGTTATCTTCTAATCCATGCGAAACTCATGATTTAGCTTCAAATCAATGCGATGTAGAAGGTTTACCTTCAAATCCATGCTTAACAAATAATTTAGCATCAAACACTTGGGATATAAGTGTTATAGCTTCAATGCAGAAGATCAAACGAGTTAGCTTCAAAATCCATGCGATAAACTTGATTTAGCTTCAAATCAATGCGAAGTAGAAGGATTAGCTTCAAATCCGTGGAACACAAATGATTTAGCTTCAAATACTTGCGATATAAATGATATAGCTTCAAATGCAGGCGAAACAAACGAGTTAGCTTCAAGTCCACGCGAAACAAGTGACTTAGCTTCAAACATTTGCGATATAAGTGATATAGTTTCAAATGCAGAAGAAACAAACGAGTTATCTTCGAATCCATGCCATGCACTTGATTTAGCTGAAAATCAATGCGATGTAGAAGGTTTACCTTCAAATCCATGCTTAACAAATGATTTAGCTTCAAATACTTGCGATATAAATGATATAGCTTCAAATGCAGAAGAAACAAACGAGTTATCTTCAAAATCCATGCGATAAACTTGATTTTGATTCAAATCAATGCGAAGTAGAAGGCTTAGCTTCCAATCCATGCGAAACAAATGATTTAGGTCCAGATACTTGCGGTATAAGTGATACAGCTTCAAATGCAGACGAAACAAATGAGTTAGCTTCATATCTATGCGAAACACATGATTTAGCTTCAAATCAATGCGATGTAGAAGGTTTACCTTCAAATCCATGCTTAACAAGTGATTTAGCTTCAAATACTTGCGATGTAAACGATGTAGCTTCAAATGCAGGCGATACAAACGAGTTAGCATCTAATCCATTCGAAACTCATGATTTAGCTTCAAATCAATGCGATGTAGAAGGTTCACCTTCAAATCCATGCGCAACAAATGATTTAGCTTCAAACAGTTCGGATATAAGTGATATAGATTGAAATGCAGGCGATCAAACGAGTAAGATTCAAAATCCATGCGATAAACTTGATTTAGCTTCAAATCAATGCGAAGTAGAAGGCTTAGCTTCCAATCCATGCGAAACAAATGATTTAGGTTCAGATACTTGCGGTATAAGTGATGCAGCTTAAAATGCAGACGAGACAAACGAGTTAGCTTCATATCTATGCGAAAACATGATATAGCTTCAAATCAATGCGATGTAGAAGGTTTACCTTCAAATCCATGCTTAACAAATGATTTAGCTACAAATACTTGCGATATAAATGATATAGCTTCAAATGCAGGCGAAACAAACGAGTTAGCTTCAAAATCTATGCGATAAACTTGATTTAGCTTCAAATCAATGCGATGTAGAAGGTTTACCTTCAAATCCATGCTTAACAAATGATTTAGCTTCAAATACTTGCGATATGTATGATATAGCTTCAAATGCAGATGAAACAAACGTGTTAGATTCTAATCCATGCGAAACTTATGATTTAGCTTCAAATCAATGCGATGTAGAAGGTTTAATTTCAAATCCATGCTTAACAAATGATTTAGCTTCAAACACTTGGGATATAAATGATATAGCTTTAAATGCAGACGATCAACCGAGTTAGCATCAAAATTCATGCGATAAACTTGATTTAGCTTCAAATCAATGCGAAGTAGAAGGATTAGCTTAAAATCCATGCAACACAAATGATTTAGCTTCAAATACTTGCGATATAAATGATATAGCTTCAAATGCAGGCGAAACAAGCGTGTTAGCTTCTAATCCATGCGAAACTCATGATTTAGCTTCAAATCAATGCGATGTAGAAGGTTTATCTTCAAATCCATGCTTAAAAAATGATTTAGCTTCAAACACTTGGGATATAAGTGATATGGCATCAAATGAAGACTATCAAACAAGTTAGCCACAATATCAATGCGATAAAGTTGATTTAGCTTCAAATCAATGCGAAGTAGAAGGATTAGCTTCAAATCCATGCAACACAAATGATTTAGCTTCAAATACTTGCGATATAAATGATATAGCTTCAAATGCAGGCGAATCAAACGAGTTAGTTTCTAATCCATGCGAAACTCATGATTTAGCTTCAAATCAATGCGATGTAGAAGGTTTACCTTCAAATCCATGCACAACAAATGATTTAGCTTCAGACACTTGGGATATAAGTGATATAGCTTCAAATGCAGACGATCAAACGAGTTAGCTTCAAGTCCACGCGAAACAAGTGACTTAGCTTCAGACACTTGCGATATAAGTGATATAGCTTCAAATGCAGGCGAAACAAACGAGTTAGTTTCAAAATCCATGCGATAAACTTGATTTTGATTCAAATCAATGCGAAGTAGAAGGCTTAGCTTCCAATCCATGCGAAACAAATGATTTAGGTCCAGATACTTGCGGTATAAGGGATACAGCTTCAAATGCAGACGAAACAAATGAGTTAGCTTCATATCTATGCGAAACACATGATTTAGCTTCAAATCAATGCGATGTAGAAGGTTTACCTTCAAATCCATGCTTAATAAATGATTTAGCTTCAAATACTTGGGATATAAGTGATATAGCTTCAAATGCAGACGATCAAACGAGTTAGCCTCAAAATCCATGCGATAAACTTGATTTAGCTTCAAATCAATGCGAAGTAGAAGGATGAGCTTCAAATCCATGCAACGCAAATGATTTAGCTTCAAATACTTGCGATATAAATGATATAGCTTCAAATGTAGGCGAAACAAACGAGTTAGCTTCTAATCCATGCGAAACACATGATTTAGCTTCAAATCAATGCGATGTAGAAGGTTTACCTTCAAATCCATTCTTAACAAATAATTTAGCTTCAAACAGTTGGGATATAAGTGATATAGCTTCAAATGCAGAAGATCAAACGAGTTAGCTTCAAAATCCATGCGATAAACTTGATTTAGCTTCAAATCAATGCGAAGTAGAAGGATTAGCTTCAAATCCGTGGAACACAAATGATTTAGCTTCAAATACTTGCGATATAAATGATATAGCTTCAAATGCAGGCGAAACAAACGAGTTAGCTTCAAGTCCAAGCGAAACAAGTGACTTAGCTTCAAACATTTGCGATATAAGTGATATAGTTTCAAATGCATAAGAAACAAACGAGTTATCTTCGAATCCATGCCATGCACTTGATTTAGCTGACAATCAATGCGATGTAGAAGGTTTACCTTCAAATCCATGCTTAACAAATGATTTAGCTTCAAATACTTGCGATATAAATGATATAGCTTCAAATGCAGAAGAAACAAACGAGTTATCTTCAAATCCATGCCAAGCACTTGATTTAGCTGAAAATCAATGCGATGTAGAAGGTTTAGCTTCAAATCCATGCGAAACAAATGATTTAGCATCAGGTACTTGCGATATAAGTGATATAGCTTCAAAGGCAGGAGAAACAAACGAGTTAGCTTATAATCCATGCGAAACTCATGATTTAGCTTCAAATCAATGCGATGTAGAAGGTTTACCTTCAAATCCATGCTTAACAAATAATTTAGCTTCAAACACTTGGGATATAAGTGAGATAGCTTCAAATGCAGTCGATCAAACGAGTTAGCTTCAAAATCCATGCGATAAACTTGATTTAGCTTCAAATCAATGCGAAGTAGAAGGATTAGCTTCAAATCCATGCAACACAAATGATTTAGCTCCAAATACTTGCGATATAAATGATATAGCTTCAAATGTAGGCGAAACAAACGAGTTAGCTTCTAATCCATGCGAAACACATGATTTAGCTTCAAATCAATGCGATGTAGAAGGTTTACCTTCAAATCCATGCTTAACAAATAATTTAGCTTCAAACAGTTGGGATATAAGTGATATAGCTTCAAATGCAGACGATCAAACGAATTAGCTTCAGAATCCATGCGATAAACTTGATTTAGCTTCAAATCAATGCGAAGTAGAAGGATTAGCTTCAAACCCATGCAACACAAATGATTTAGCTTCAGACACTTGGGATATAAGTGATATAGCTTCAAATGCAGACTATCAAACAAGTTAGCCACAATATCAATGCGATAAACTTGATTTAGCTTCAAATCAATGCGAAGTAGAAGGATTAGCTTCAAATCCATGCAACACAAATGATTTAGCTTCAAATACTTGCGATATAAATGATATAGCTTCAAATGCAGGCGAATCAAACGAGTTAGTATCTAATCCATGCGAAACTCATGATTTAGCTTCAAATCAATGCGATGTAGAAGGTTTACCTTCAAATCCATGCACAACAAATGATTTAGCTTCAGACACTTGGGATATAAGTGATATAGCTTCAAATGCAGACGATCAAACGAGTTAGCTTCAAGTCCACGCGAAACAAGTGACTTAGCTTCAGACACTTGCGATATAAGTGATATAGCTTCAAATGCAGGCGAAACAAACGAGTTAGCTTCAAAATCCATGCGATAAACTTGATTTTGATTCAAATCAATGCGAAGTAGAAGGCTTAGCTTCCAATCCATGCGAAACAAATGATTTAGGTCCAGATACTTGCGGTATAAGTGATACAGCTTCAAATGCAGACGAAACAAATGAGTTAGCTTCATATCTATGCGAAACACATGATTTAGCTTCAAATCAATGCGATGTAGAAGGTTTACCTTCAAATCCATGCTTAATAAATGATTTAGCTTCAAATACTTGGGATATAAGTGATATAGCTTCAAATGCAGACGATCAAACGAGTTAGCCTCAAAATCCATGCGATATACTTGATTTAGCTTCAAATCAATGCGAAGTAGAAGGATGAGCTTCAAATCCATGCAACGCAAATGATTTAGTTTCAAATACTTGCGATATAAATGATATAGCTTCAAATGTAGGCGAAACAAACGAGTTAGCTTCTAATCCATGCGAAACACATGATTTAGCTTCAAATCAATGCGATGTTGAAGGTTTACCTTCAAATCCATTCTTAACAAATAATTTAGCTTCAAACAGTTGGGATATAAGTGATATAGCTTCAAATGCAGACGATCAAACGAATTAGCTTCAGAATCCATGCGATAAACTTGATTTAGCTTCAAATCAATGCGAAGTAGAAGGATTAGCTTCAAACCCATGCAACACAAATGATTTAGCTTCAGACACTTGGGATATAAGTGATATAGCTTCAAATGCGGATGATCAAACGAGTTAGATTCAAGTCCACGCGAAACAAGTGATTTAGCTTCAGACATTTGCGATATAAGTGATATAGTTTCAAATGCAGAAGAAACAAACGAGTTATCTTCTAATCCATGCGAAACTCATGATTTAGCTTCAAATCAATGCGATGTAGAAGGTTTACCTTCAAATCCATGCTTAACAAATAATTTAGCATCAAACACTTGGGATATAAGTGTTATAGCTTCAATGCAGAAGATCAAACGAGTTAGCTTCAAAATCCATGCGATAAACTTGATTTAGCTTCAAATCAATGCGAAGTAGAAGGATTAGCTTCAAATCCGTGGAACACAAATGATTTAGCTTCAAATACTTGCGATATAAATGATATAGCTTCAAATGCAGGCGAAACAAACGAGTTAGCTTCAAGTCCAAGCGAAACAAGTGACTTAGCTTCAAACATTTGCGATATAAGTGATATAGTTTCAAATGCATAAGAAACAAACGAGTTATCTTCGAATCCATGCCATGCACTTGATTTAGCTGAAAATCAATGCGATGTAGAAGGTTTACCTTCAAATCCATGCTTAACAAATGATTTAGCTTCAAATACTTGCGATATAAATGATATAGTTTCAAATGCAGAAGAAACAAACGAGTTATCTTCAAATCCATGCCAAGCACTTGATTTAGCTGAAAATCAATGCGATGTAGAAGGTTTAGCTTCAAATCCATGCGAAACAAATGATTTAGCATCAGGTACTTGCGATATAAGTGATATAGCTTCAAAGGCAGGAGAAACAAACGAGTTAGCTTATAATCCATTCGAAACTCATGATTTAGCTTCAAATCAATGCGATGTAGAAGGTTTACCTTCAAATCCATGCTTAACAAATAATTTAGCTTCTAACACTTGGGATATAAGTGAGATAGCTTCAAATGCAGTCGATCAAACGAGTTAGCTTCAAAATCCATGCGATAAACTTGATTTAGCTTCAAATCAATGCGAAGTAGAAGGATTAGCTTCAAATCCATGCAACACAAATGATTTAGCTCCAAATACTTGCGATATAAATGATATAGCTTCAAATGTAGGCGAAACAAACGAGTTAGCTTCTAATCCATGCGAAACACATGATTTAGCTACAAATCAATGCGATGTAGAAGGTTTACCTTCAAATCCATGCTTAACAAATAATTTAGCTTCAAACAGTTGGGATATAAGTGATATAGCTTCAAATGCAGACGATCAAACGAATTAGCTTCAGAATCCATGCGATAAACTTGATTTAGCTTCAAATCAATGCGAAGTAGAAGGATTAGCTTCAAACCCATGCAACACAAATGATTTAGCTTCAGACACTTGGGATATAAGTGATATAGCTTCAAATGCGGACGATCAAACGAGTTAGATTCAAGTCCACGCGAAACAAGTGATTTAGCTTCAGACACTCGCGATATAAGTGATATAGCTCCAAATGCAGAAGAAACAAACGAGTTGTCTTCAAATCCTTGCCAAGCACTTGATTTAGATGAAAATCAATGCGATGTAGAAGGTTTAGCTTCAAATCCATGCGAAACAAATGATTTAGCATCAGATGCTTGCGATATAAGTGATATAGCTTCAAATGCAGGAGAAACAAACGAGTTAGCTTATAATCCATGCGAAACTCATGATTTAGCTTCAAATCAATGCGATGTAGAAGGTTTACCTTCAAATCCATGCTTAACAAATAATTTAGCATCAAACACTTGGGATATAAGTGTTATAGCTTCAATGCAGAAGATCAAACGAGTTAGCTTCAAAATCCATGCGATAAACTTGATTTAGCTTCAAATCAATGCGAAGTAGAAGGATTAGCTTCAAATCCGTGGAACACAAATGATTTAGCTTCAAATACTTGCGATATAAATGATATAGCTTCAAATGCAGGCGAAACAAACGAGTTAGCTTCAAGTCCAAGCGAAACAAGTGACTTAGCTTCAAACATTTGCCATATAAGTGATATAGTTTCAAATGCATAAGAAACAAACGAGTTATCTTCGAATCCAAGCCATGCACTTGATTTAGCTGAAAATCAATGCGATGTAGAAGGTTTACCTTCAAATCCATGCTTAACAAATGATTTAGCTTCAAATACTTGCGATATAAATGATATAGCTTCAAATGCAGAAGAAACAAACGAGTTATCTTCAAATCCATGCCAAGCACTTGATTTAGCTGAAAATCAATGCGATGTAGAAGGTTTAGCTTCAAATCCATGCGAAACAAATGATTTAGCATCAGGTACTTGCGATATAAGTGATATAGCTTCAAAGGCAGGAGAAACAAACGAGTTAGCTTATAATCCATGCGAAACTCATGATTTAGCTTCAAATCAATGCGATGTAGAAGGTTTACCTTCAAATCCATGCTTAACAAATAATTTAGCTTCAAACACTTGGGATATAAGTGAGATAGCTTCAAATGCAGTCGATCAAACGAGTTAGCTTCAAAATCCATGCGATAAACTTGATTTAGCTTCAAATCAATGCGAAGTAGAAGGATTAGCTTCAAATCCATGCAACACAAATGATTTAGCTCCAAATACTTGCGATATAAATGATATAGCTTCAAATGTAGGCGAAACAAACGAGTTAGCTTCTAATCGATGCGAAACACATGATTTAGCTTCAAATCAATGCGATGTAGAAGGTTTACCTTCAAATCCATGCTTAACAAATAATTTAGCTTCAAACAGTTGGGATATAAGTGATATAGCATCAAATGCAGACGATCAAACGAATTAGCTTCAGAATCCATGCGATAAACTTGATTTAGCTTCAAATCAATGCGAAGTAGAAGGATTAGCTTCAAACCCATGCAACACAAATGATTTAGCTTCAGACACTTGGGATATAAGTGATATAGCTTCAAATGCGGACGATCAAACGAGTTAGATTCAAGTCCACGCGAAACAAGTGATTTAGCTTCAGACACTCGCGATATAAGTGATATAGCTCCAAATGCAGAAGAAACAAACGAGTTGTCTTCAAATCCTTGCCAAGCACTTGATTTAGATGAAAATCAATGCGATGTAGAAGGTTTAGCTTCAAATCCATGCGAAACAAATGATTTAGCATCAGATGCTTGCGATATAAGTGATATAGCTTCAAATGCAGGAGAAACAAACGAGTTAGCTTATAATCCATGCGAAACTCATGATTTAGCTTCAAATCAATGCGATGTAGAAGGTTTACCTTCAAATCCATGCTTAACAAATAATTTAGCTTCAAACACTTGGGATATAAGTTTTATAGCTTCAAATGCAGACGATCAAACGAGTTAGCTTCAAGTCCACGCGAAACAAGTGATTTAGCTTCAGACATTTGCGATATAAGTGATATAGCTTCAAATGCAGAAGAAACAAACGAGTTATCTTCTAATCCATGCGAAACTCATGATTTAGCTTCAAATCAATGCGATGTAGAAGGTTTACCTTCAAATCCATGCTTAACAAATAATTTAGCATCAAACACTTGGGATATAAGTGTTATAGCTTCAATGCAGAAGATCAAACGAGTTAGCTTCAAAATCCATGCGATAAACTTGATTTAGCTTCAAATCAATGCGAAGTAGAAGGATTAGCTTCAAATCCGTGGAACACAAATGATTTAGCTTCAAATACTTGCGATATAAATGATATAGCTTCAAATGCAGGCGAAACAAACGAGTTAGCTTCAAGTCCACGCGAAACAAGTGACTTAGCTTCAAACATTTGCGATATAAGTGATATAGTTTCAAATGCAGAAGAAACAAACGAGTTATCTTCGAATCCATGCCATGCACTTGATTTAGCTGAAAATCAATGCGATGTAGAAGGTTTACCTTCAAATCCATGCTTAACAAATGATTTAGCTTCAAATACTTGCGATATAAATGATATAGCTTCAAATGCAGAAGAAACAAACGAGTTATCTTCAAATCCATGCCAAGCACTTGATTTAGCTGAAAATCAATGCGATGTAGAAGGTTTAGCTTCAAATCCATGCGAAACAAATGATTTAGCATCAGATACTTGCGATATAAGAGATATAGCTTCAAATGCAGGAGAAACAAACGAGTTAGCTTATAATCAATGCGAAACTCATGATTTAGCTTCAAATCAATGCGATGTAGAAGGTTTACCTTCAAATCCATGCTTAACAAATAATTTAGCTTCAAACACTTGGGATATAAGTGAGATAGCTTCAAATGCAGTCGATCAAACGAGTTAGCTTCAAAATCCATGCGATAAACTTGATTTAGCTTCAAATCAATGCGAAGTAGAAGGATTAGCTTCAAATCCATGCAACACAAATGATTTAGCTCCAAATACTTGCGATATAAATGATATAGCTTCAAATGCAGGCCTAACAAACGAGTTATCTTCTAATCCATGCGAAACTCATGATTTAGCTTCAAATCAATGCGATGTAGAAGGTTTACCTTGAAATCCATGCACAACAAATGATTTAGCTTCAGACACTTGGGATATAAGTGATATAGCTTCAAATGCAGACGATCAAACGAGTTAGCTTCAAGTCCAAGCGAAACAAGTGATTTAGATTCAGACACTTGCGATATAAGTGATATAGCTTCAAATGCAGAAGAAACAAACGAGTTATCTTCTAATCCATGCGAAACTCATGATTTAGCTTGAAATCAATGCGATGTAGAAGGTTTACCTTCAAATCCATGCTTAACAAATAATTTAGCATCAAACACTTGGGATATAAGTGATATAGCTTCAAATGCAGACGATCAAACGAGTTAGCTTCAAGTCCACGCGAAACAAGTGATTTAGCTTCAGACATTTGCGATATAAGTGATATAGCTTCAAATGCAGAAGAAACAAACGAGTTATCTTCTAATCCATGCGAAACTCATGATTTAGCTTCAAATCAATGCGATGTAGAAGGTTTACCTTCAAATCCATGCTTAACAAATAATTTAGCATCAAACACTTGGGATATAAGTGTTATAGCTTCAATGCAGAAGATCAAACGAGTTAGCTTCAAAATCCATGCGATAAACTTGATTTAGCTTCAAATCAATGCGAAGTAGAAGGATTAGCTTCAAATCCGTGGAACACAAATGATTTAGCTTCAAATACTTGCGATATAAATGATATAGCTTCAAATGCAGGCGAAACAAACGAGTTAGCTTCAAGTCCACGCGAAACAAGTGACTTAGCTTCAAACATTTGCGATATAAGTGATATAGTTTCAAATGCAGAAGAAACAAACGAGTTATCTTCGAATCCATGCCATGCACTTGATTTAGCTGAAAATCAATGCGATGTAGAAGGTTTACCTTCAAATCCATGCTTAACAAATGATTTAGCTTCAAATACTTGCGATATAAATGATATAGCTTCAAATGCAGAAGAAACAAACGAGTTATCTTCAAATCCATGCCAAGCACTTGATTTAGCTGAAAATCAATGCGATGTAGAAGGTTTAGCTTCAAATCCATGCGAAACAAATGATTTAGCATCAGATACTTGCGATATAAGAGATATAGCTTCAAATGCAGGAGAAACAAACGAGTTAGCTTATAATCCATGCGAAACTCATGATTTAGCTTCAAATCAATGCGATGTAGAAGGTTTACCTTCAAATCCATGCTTAACAAATAATTTAGCTTCAAACACTTGGGATATAAGTGATATAGCTTCAAATGCAGACGATCAAACGAGTTAGCTTCAAGTCCACGCGAAACAAGTGATTTAGCTTCAGACACCTGCGATATAAGTGATATAGCTTCAAATGCAGAAGAAACAAACGAGTCATCTTCAAATCCATGCCATGCACTTGATTTAGCTAAAAATGAATGAGATGTAGAAGGTTTAGCTTCAAATCTATGCGAAACAAATGATTTAGCAGCAGATACTTGCGATATAAGTGATATAGCTTCAAATGCAGGCGAAACAAACGAGTTAGCTTCTAATCCATGCGAAACTCATGATTTAGCTTCAAATCAATGTGATGTAGAAGGTTTACCTTCAAATCCATGCTCAACAAATAATTTAGCATCAAACACTTGGGATATAAGTGATATACCTTCAAATGCAGACGATCAAACGAATTAGCTTCAAAATCCATGCGAGAAACTTGATTTAGCTTCAAATCAATGCGAACTAGAAGGATTAGCTTCAAATCAATGCGAAGTAGAAGGATTAGCTTCAAATCAATGCGAAGTAGAAGGATTAGCTTCAAATCAATGCGAAGTAGAAGGATTAGCTTCAAATCCGTGCAACACAAATGATGTAGCTTCAAATAATTGCGATATAAATCATATAGCTTCAAATGCAGGCGAAACAAACGAGTTAGCTTCTAATCCATGCGAAACTCATGATTTAGCTTCAAATCAATGCGATGTAGAAGGTTTACCTTCAAATCCATGCTTAACAAATGATTTAGCTTCAAACACTTGGGATATAAGTGACATAGCTTCAAATGCAGACGATCAAACGAGTTAGTTTCATAATCCACACGATAAATTTGATTTAGCTTCAAATCAATGCGAAGTAGAAGGATGAGCTTCAAATCCATGCAACACAAATGATTTAGCTTCAAATACTAGCGATATAAATGATATAGCTTCAAATGCAGGCAAAACAAACGTGTTAGCTTCCAATCCATGCGAAACTCATGATTTAGCTTCAAATCAATGCGATGTAGAAGGTTTACCTTCAAATCCATGCTTAACAAATGATTTAGCTTCAAATACTTGGGATATAAATGATATAGCTTCAAATGCAGAAGAAACAAACGAGTTATCTTCAAATCCATGCCATGCACTTGATTTAGATTCAAATCAATGCGATGTGGAAGGTTCACCTTCAAATCCATGGGCAACAAATGATTTAGCTTCAAACACTTGGGATATAAGTGATATAGCTTGAAATGCAGACGATCAAACGAGTTAGCTTCAAAATCCATGCGATAAACTTGATTTAGCTTCAAATCAATGCGAAGTAGAAGGATTAGCTTCAAATCCGTGGAACACAAATGATTTAGCTTCAAGTACTTGCGATATAAATGATATAGCTTCAAATGCAGGCGAAACAAACGAGTTAGCTTCTAATCCATGCGAAACTCATGATTAAGCTTCAAATCAATGCGATGTAGAAGATTTACCTTCAAATCCATGCTTAACAAATAATTTAGCTTCAAACACTTGGGATATAAGTGATATAGCTTCAAATGCAGACGATCAAACGAGTTAGCTTCAAGTCCACGCGAAACAAGTGATTTAGCTTCAGACACCTGCGATATAAGTGATATAGCTTCAAATGCAGAAGAAACAAACGAGTTATCTTCAAATCCATGTCATGCACTTGATTTAGCTGAAAATGAATGAGATGTAGAAGGTTTAGCTTCAAATCTATGCGAAACAAATGATTTAGCAGCAGATACTTGCGATATAAGTGATATAGCTTCAAATGCAGGCGAAACAAACGAGTTAGCTTCTAATCCATGCGAAACTCATGATTTAGCTTCAAATCAATGTGATGTAGAAGGTTTACCTTCAAATCCATGCTCAACAAATAATTTAGCTTCAGACACTTGGGATATAAGTGATATAGCTTCAAATGCAGACGATCAAACGAGTTAGCTTCAAGTCCACGCGAAACAAGTGATTTAGCTTCAGACATTTGCGATATAAGTGATATAGTTTCAAATGCAGAAGAAACAAACGAGTTATCGTCTAATCCATGCGAACTCATGATTTAGCTTCAAATCAATGCGATGTAGAAGGTTCACCTTCAAATCCATGCTTAACAAATAATTTAGCATCAAACACTTGGGATATAAGTGTTATAGCTTCAATGCAGAAGATCAAACGAGTTAGCTTCAAAATCCATGCGATAAACTTGATTTAGCTTCAAATCAATGCGAAGTAGAAGGATTAGCTTCAAATCCGTGGAACACAAATGATTTAGCTTCAAATACTTGCGATATAAATGATATAGCTTCAAATGCAGGCGAAACAAACGAGTTAGCTTCAAGTCCACGCGAAACAAGTGACTTAGCTTCAAACATTTGCGATATAAGTGATATAGTTTCAAATGCAGAAGAAACAAACGAGTTATCTTCGAATCCATGCCATGCACTTGATTTAGCTGAAAATCAATGCGATGTAGAAGGTTTACCTTCAAATCCATGCTTAACAAATGATTTAGCTTCAAATACTTGCGATATAAATGATATAGCTTCAAATGCAGAAGAAACAAACGAGTTATCTTCAAATCCATGCCAAGCACTTGATTTAGCTGAAAATCAATGCGATGTAGAAGGTTTAGCTTCAAATCCATACGAAACAAATGATTAAGCATCAGGTGCTTGCGATATAAGTGATATAGCTTCAAAGGCAGGAGAAACAAACGAGTTAGCTTATAATCCATGCGAAACTCATGATTTAGCTTCAAATCAATGCGATGTAGAAGGTTTACCTTCAAATCCATGCTTAACAAATAATTTAGCTTCAAACACTTGGGATATAAGTGAGATAGCTTCAAATGCAGTCGATCAAACGAGTTAGCTTCAAAATCCATGCGATAAACTTGATTTAGCTTCAAATCAATGCGAAGTAGAAGGATTAGCTTCAAATCCATGCAACACAAATGATTTAGCTCCAAATACTTGCGATATAAATGATATAGCTTCAAATGCAGGCCTAACAAACGAGTTATCTTCTAATCCATGCGAAACTCATGATTTAGCTTCAAATCAATGCGATGTAGAAGGTTTACCTTGAAATCCATGCACAACAAATGATTTAGCTTCAGACACTTGGGATATAAGTGATATAGCTTCAAATGCAGACGATCAAACGAGTTAGCTTCAAGTCCAAGCGAAACAAGTGATTTAGATTCAGACACTTGCGATATAAGTGATATAGCTTCAAATGCAGAAGAAACAAACGAGTTATCTTCTAATCCATGCGAAACTCATGATTTAGCTTCAAATCAATGCGATGTAGAAGGTTTACCTTCAAATCCATGCTTAACAAATAATTTAGCATCAAACACTTGGGATATAAGTGATATAGCTTCAATGCAGACGATCAAACGAGTTAGCATCAAAATCCATGCGATAAACTTGATTTAGCTTCAAATCAATGCGAAGTAGAAGGATTAGATTCAAATCCATGCAACACAAATGATTTAGCTTCAGACACTTGGGATATATGTGATATAGCTTCAAATGCAGACGATCAAACGTGTTAGCTTCAAGTCCACGCGAAACAAGTGATTTAGCTTCAGACATTTGCGATATAAGTGATATAGTTTCAAATGCAGAAGAAACAAACGAGTTAGCATCTAATCCATGCGAAACTCATGATTTAGCTTCAAATCAATGCGATGTAGGAGGTTTACCTTCAAATCCATGCTTAACAAATAATTTAGCTTCAAACACTTGGGATATAAGTGATATAGCTTGAAATGCAGACGATCAAACGAGTTATCTTCAAATCCATGCCATGCACTTGATTTAGCTGAAAATCAATGCGATGTAGAAGGTTTAGCTTGAAATCCATGCGAAACAAATGATTTAGCATCAGATACTTGCGATTTAAGTGATATAGCTTCAAATGCAGG
Source organism: Megalopta genalis (assembly GCF_051020955.1). NCBI lineage: Eukaryota > Metazoa > Arthropoda > Insecta > Hymenoptera > Halictidae > Megalopta > Megalopta genalis. The sequence goes on along the minus strand of NW_027476517.1, from coordinate 28,406 downwards.
CGAAACAAACGAGTTAGCTTCTAATCCATGCGAAACTCATGATTTAGCTTCAAATCAATGCGATGTAGAAGGTTTACCTTCAAATCCATGCTTAACAAATAATTTAGCTTCAAACACTTGGGATATAAGTGATATAGCTTGAAATGCAGACGATCAAACGAGTTAACTTCAAAATCCATGCGATAAACTTGATTTAGCTTCAAAACCATGCGAAGTAGAAGGATGAGCTTCAAATCCATGCAACACAAATGATTTAGCTTCAAATACTTGCGATATAAATGGATATAGCTTCAAATGCAGGCGAAACAAACGAGTTAGCTTCTAATCCATGCGAAACTCATGATTTAGCTTCAAATCAATGCGATGTAGAAGGTTTACCTTCAAATCCATGCTTAACAAATAATTTAGCTTCAAACACTTGGGATATAAGTGATATAGCTTGAAATGCAGACGATCAAACGAGTTAGCTTCAAGTCCACGCGAACAAGTGATTTAGCTTCAGACACTTGCGATATAAGTGATATAGCTTCAAATGCAGAAGAAACAAACGAGTTATCTTCAAATCCATGCCATGCACTTGATTTAGCTGAAAATGAATGACATGTAGAATGTTTAGCTTCAAATCTATGCGAAACAAATGATTTAGCATCAGATACTTGCGATATAAGTGATATAGCTTCAAATGCAGGAGAAACAAACGAGTTAGCTTCTAATCCATGCGAAACTCATGATTTAGCTTCAAATCAATGTGATGTAGAAGGTTTACCTTCAAATCCATGCTCAACAAATAATTTAGCTTCAGACACTTGGGATATAAGTGATATAGCTTCAAATGCAGAAGAAACAAACGAGTTATCTTCAAATCCATGCCATGCACTTGATTTAGATTCAAATCAATGCGATGTGGAAGGTTCACCTTCAAATCCATGGGCAACAAATGATTAGCTTCAAACACTTGGGATATAAGTGATATAGCTTGAAATGCAGACGATCAAACGAGTTAGCTTCAAAATCCATGCGATAAACTTGATTTAGCTTCAAATCAATGCGAAGTAGAAGGATTAGCTTCAAATCCGTGGAACACAAATGATTTAGCTTCAAATACTTGCGATATAAATGATATAGCTTCAAATGCAGGCGAAACAAACGAGTTAGCAACTAATCCATGCGAAACTCATGATTTAGCTTCAAATCAATGCGATGTAGAAGGTTTACCTTTAAATCCATGCTTAACAAATAATTTAGCTTCAAACACTTGGGATATAAGTGATATAGCTTCAAATGCAGAAGAAACGAACGAGTTATCTTCAAATCCATGCCATGCACTTGATTTAGCTGAAAATGAATGACATGTAGAAAGTTTAGCTTCAAATCTATGCGAAACAAATGATTTAGCATCAGATACTTGCGATATAAGTGATATAGCTTCAAATGCAGGCGAAGCAAACGAGTTAGCTTCTAATCCATGCGAAACTCATGATTTAGCTGCAAATCAATGTGATGTAGAAGGTTTACCTTCAAATTCATGCTTAACAAATAATTTAGCTTCAAACACTTGGGATATAAGTGATATAGCTTCAAATGCGGACGATCAAACGAGTTAGCTTCAAGTTCACGCGAAACAAGTGATTTAGCTTCAGACACTTGCGATATAAGTGATATAGCTTCAAATGCAGAAGAAACAATCGAGTTATCTTCAAATCCATGCCAAGCACTTGATTTAGCTGAAAATCAATGCGATGTACAAGGTTTAGCTTCAAATCCATGCGAAACAAATGATTTAGCATCAGATACTTGCGATATAAGAGATATAGCTTGAAATGCAGGAGAAACAAACGAGTTAGCTTCTAATCCATGCGAAACTCATGATTTAGCTTCAAATCAATGCGATGTAGAAGGTTTACCTTCAAATCCATGCTTAACAAATAATTTAGCTTCAAACACTTGGGATATAAGTGATATAGCTTCAAATGCAGACGATCAAACGAGTTTGCTTCAAAATCCATGCGATAAACTTGATTTAGCTTCAAATCAATGCGAAGTAGAAGGATGAGCTTCAAATCCATGCAACACAAATGATTTAGCTTCAAATACTAGCGATATAAATGATATAGCTTCAAATGCAGGCAAAACAAACGTGTTAGCTTCCAATCCATGCGAAACTCATGATTTAGCTTCAAATCAATGCGATGTAGAAGGTTTACCTTCAATTCCATGCTTAACAAATGATTTAGCTTCAAATACTTTGGATAAAAATGATATAGCTTCAAATGCAGAAGAAACAAACGAGTTATCTTCAAATCCATGCCATGCACTTGATTTAGATTCAAATCAATGCGATGTGGAAGGTTCACCTTCAAATCCATGGGCAACAAATGATTTAGCTTCAAACACTTGGGATATAAGTGATATAGCTTCAAATGCGGACGATCAAACGAGTTAGCTTCAAGTTCACGCGAAACAAGTGATTTAGCTTCAGACACTTGCGATATAAGTGATATAGCTTCAAATGCAGAAGAAACAAACGAGTTATCTTCAAATCCATGCCAAGCACTTGATTTAGCTGAAAATCAATGCGAAGTAGAAGGATTAGCTTCAAATCCATGCAACACAAATGATTTAGCTTCAAATACTTGCGATATAAATGATATAGCTTCAAATGCAGGCGAAACAAACGAGTTAGCTTCTAATCCATGCGAAACTCATGATTTAGCTTCAAATCAATGCGATGTAGAAGGTTTACCTTTAAATCCATGCTTAACAAATAATTTAGCTTCAAACACTTGGGATATAAGTGATATAGCTTCAAATGCAGAAGAAACGAACGAGTTATCTTCTAATCCATGCGAAACTCATGATTTAGCTTCAAATCAATGCGATGTAGAAGGTTTACCTTCAAATCCATGCTTAACAAATAATTTAGCTTTAAACACTTGGGATATAAGTGATATAGCTTGAAATGCAGACGATCAAACGAGTTAGCTTCAAGTCCACGAGAAACAAATGATTTAGCTTCAGACACTTGCGATATAAGTGATATAGCTTCAAATGCAGAAGAAACAAACGAGTTATCTTCAAATCCATGCCAAGCACTTGATTTAGCTGAAAATCAATGCGATGTACAAGGTTTAGCTTCAAATCCATGCGAAACAAATGATTTAGCATCAGATACTTGCGATATAAGAGATATAGCTTCAAATGCAGGAGAAACAAACGAGTTAGCTTATAATCCATGCGAAACTCATGATTTAGCTTCAAATCAATGCGATGTAGAAGGTTTACCTTCAAATCCATGCTTAACAAATAATTTAGCTTCAAACACTTGGGATATAAGTGATATAGCTTCAAATGCAGACGATCAAACGAGTTAGCTTCAAAATCCATGCGATAAACTTAATTTAGCTTCAAATCAATGCGAAGTAGAAGGATTAGCTTCAAATCCATGCAACACAAATGATTTAGCTTCAAATACTTGCGATATAAATGATATAGCTTCAAATGCAGGCGAAACAAACGAGTTAGCTTCTAATCCATGCGAAACTCATGATTTAGCTTCAAATCAATGCGATGTAGAAGGTTTACCTTTAAAATCATGCTTAACAAATAATTTAGCTTCAAACACTTGGGATATAAGTGATATAGCTTCAAATGCAGAAGAAACGAACGAGTTATCTTCTAATCCATGCGAAACTCATGATTTAGCTTCAAATGCAGAAGAAACGAACGAGTTATCTTCTAATCCATGCGAAACTCATGATTTAGCTTCAAATCAATGCGATGTAGAAGGTTTACCTTCAAATCCATGCTTAACAAATAATTTAGCTTCAAACACTTGGGATATAAGTGATATAGCTTGAAATGCAGACGATCAAACGAGTTAGCTTCAAGTCCACGAGAAACAAATGATTTAGCTTCAGACACTTGCGATATAAGTGATATAGCTTCAAATGCAGAAGAAACAAACGAGTTATCTTCTAATCCGTGCGAAACTCATGATTTAGCTGAAAATCAATGCGATGTAGAAGGTTTAGCTTCAAATCCATGCGAAACAAATGATTTAGCATCAGATACTTGCGATATAAGAGATATAGCTTCAAATGCAGGAGAAACAAACGAGTTAGCTTATAATCCATGCGAAACTCATGATTTAGCTTCAAATCAATGCGATGTAGAAGGTTTACCTTCAAATCCATGCTTAACAAATAATTTAGCTTCAAACACTTGGGATATAAGTGATATAGCTTCAAATGCAGACGATCAAACGAGTTAGCTTCAAGTCCACGCGAAACAAGTGATTTAGCTTCAGACACCTGCGATATAAGTGATATAGCTTCAAATGCAGAAGAAACAAACGAGGCATCTTCAAATCCATGCCACGCACTTGATTTAGCTGAAAATGAATGAGATGTAGAAGGTTTAGCTTCAAATCTATGCGAAACAAATGATTTAGCAGCAGATACTTGCGATATAAGTGATATAGCTTCAAATGCAGACGATCAAACGAATTAGCTTCAAAATCCATGCGAGAAACTTGATTTAGCTTCAAATCAATGCGAAGTAGAAGGATTAGCTTCAAATCAATGCGAAGTAGAAGGATTAGCTTCAAATCAATGCGAAGTAGAAGGATTAGCTTCAAATCCGTGCAACACAAATGATGTAGCTTCAAATACTTGCGATATAAATCATATAGCTTCAAATGCAGGCGAAACAAACGAGTTAGCTTCTAATCCATGCGAAACTCATGATTTAGCTTCAAATCAATGCGATGTAGAAGGTTTACCTTCAAATCCATGCTTAACAAATGATTTAGCTTCAAACACTTGGGATATAAGTGACATAGCTTCAAATGCAGACGATCAAACGAGTTAGTTTCATAATCCACACGATAAATTTGATTTAGCTTCAAATCAATGCGAAGTAGAAGGATGAGCTTCAAATCCATGCAACACAAATGATTTAGCTTCAAATACTAGCGATATAAATGATATAGCTTCAAATGCAGGCAAAACAAACGTGTTAGCTTCCAATCCATGCGAAACTCATGATTTAGCTTCAAATCAATGCGATGTAGAAGGTTTACCTTCAAATCCATGCTTAACAAATGATTTAGCTTCAAATACTTGGGATATAAATGATATAGCTTCAAATGCAGAAGAAACAAACGAGTTATCTTCAAATCCATGCCATGCACTTGATTTAGATTCAAATCAATGCGATGTGGAAGGTTCACCTTCAAATCCATGGGCAACAAATGATTTAGCTTCAAACACTTGGGATATAAGTGATATAGCTTGAAATGCAGACGATCAAACGAGTTAGCTTCAAAATCCATGCGATAAACTTGATTTAGCTTCAAATCAATGCGAAGTAGAAGGATTAGCTTCAAATCCGTGGAACACAAATGATTTAGCTTCAAATACTTGCGATATAAATGATATAGCTTCAAATGCAGGCGAAACAAACGAGTTAGCTTCTAATCCATGCGAAACTCATGATTTAGCTTCAAATCAATGCGATGTAGAAGGTTTACCTTCAAATCCATGCTTAACAAATAATTTAGCTTCAAACACTTGGGATATAAGTGATATAGCTTCAAATGCAGACGATCAAACGAGTTAGCTTGAAGTCCACGCGAAACAAGTGATTTAGCTTCAGACACCTGCGATATAAGTGATATAGCTTCAAATGCAGAAGAAACAAACGAGTTATCTTCAAATCCATGCCATGCACTTGATTTAGCTGAAAATGAATGAGATGTAGAAGGTTTAGCTTCAAATCTATGCGAAACAAATGATTTAGCAGCAGATACTTGCGATATAAGTGATATAGCTTCAAATGCAGGCGAAACAAACGAGTTAGCTTCTAATCCATGCGAAACTCATGATTTAGCTTCAAATCAATGTGATGTAGAAGGTTTACCTTCAAATCCATGCTTAACAAATAATTTAACTTCAAACACTTGGGATATAAGTGATATAGCTTGAAATGCAGACGATCAAACGAGTTAGCTTCAAGTCCACGAGAAACAAATGATTTAGCTTCAGACACTTGCGATATAAGTGATATAGCTTCAAATGCAGAAGAAACAAGCGAGTTATCTTCTAATCCGTGCGAAACTCATGATTTAGCTTCAAATCAATGCGATGTAGAAGGTTTACCTTGAAATCCATGCTTAACAAATAATTTAGCTTCAAACACTTGGGATATAAGTGATATAGCTTGAAATGCAGACGATCAAACGAGTTAGCTTCAAGTCCACGCGAAACAAGTGATTTAGCTTCAGACACTTGCGATATAAGTGATATAGCTTCAAATGCAGAAGAAACAAACGAGTTATCTTCAAATCCATGCCATGCACTTGATTTAGCTGAAAATGAATGACATGTAGAAGGTTTAGCTTCAAATCTATGCGAAACAAATGATTTAGCATCAGATACTTGCGATATAAGTGATATAGCTTCAAATGCAGGCGAAGCAAACGAGTTAGCTTCTAATCCATGCGAAACTCATGATTTAGCTGCAAATCAATGCGATGTAGAAGGTTTACCTTCAAATTCATGCTTAACAAATAATTTAGCTTCAAACACTTGGGATATAAGTGATATAGCTTCAAATGCGGACGATCAAACGAGTTAGCTTCAAGTTCACGCGAAACAAGTGATTTAGCTTCAGACACTTGCGATATAAGTGATATAGCTTCAAATGCAGAAGAAACAAACGAGTTATCTTCAAATCCATGCCAAGCACTTGATTTAGCTGAAAATCAATGCGATGTATAAGGTTTAGCTTCAAATCCATGCGAAACAAATGATTTAGCATCAGATACTTGCGATATAAGAGATATAGCTTCAAATGCAGGAGAAACAAACGAGTTAGCTTATAATCCATGCGAAACTCATGATTTAGCTTCAAATCAATGCGATGTAGAAGGTTTACCTTCAAATCCATGCTTAACAAATAATTTAGCTTCAAACACTTGGGATATAAGTGATATAGCTTCAAATGCAGAAGAAACGAACGAGTTATCTTCTAATCCATGCGAAACTCATGATTTAGCTTCAAATCAATGCGATGTAGAAGGTTTACCTTCAAATCCATGCTTAACAAATAATTTAGCTTCAAACACTTGGGATATAAGTGATATAGCTTGAAATGCAGACGATCAAACGAGTTAGCTTCAAGTCCACGAGAAACAAATGATTTAGCTTCAGACACTTGCGATATAAGTGATATAGCTTCAAATGCAGAAGAAACAAACGAGTTATCTTCTAATCCGTGCTGAAACTCATGATTTAGCTTCAAATCAATGCGATGTAGAAGGTTTACCTTGAAATCCATGCTTAACAAATGATTTAGCTTCAAATACTTGGGATATAAATGATATAGCTTCAAATGCAGAAGAAACAAACGAGTTATCTTCAAATCCATGCCATGCACTTGATTTAGATTCAAATCAATGCGATGTGGAAGGTTCACCTTCAAATACATGGGCAACAAATGATTTAGCTTCAAACATTTGGGATATAAGTGATATAGCTTGAAATGCAGACGATCAAACGAGTTAGCTTCAAAATCCATGCGATAAACTTGATTTAGCTTCAAAGCAATGCGAAGTAGAAGGATTAGCTTCAAATCCGTGGAACACAAATGATTTAGCTTCAAATACTTGCGATATAAATGATATAGCTTCAAATGCAGGCGAAACAAACGAGTTAGCTTCTAATCCATGCGAAACTCATGATTTAGCTTCAAATCAATGCGATGAAGAAGGTTTACCTTTAAATCCATGCTTAACAAATAATTTAGCTTCAAACACTTGGGATATAAGTGATATAGCTTCAAATGCAGAAGAAACGAACGAGTTATCTTCTAATCCATGCTTAACTCATGATTTAGCTTAAAATCAATGCGATGTAGGAGGTTTACCTTCAAATCCATGCTTAACAAATAATTTAGCTTCAAACACTTGGGATATAAGTGATATAGCTTCAAATGCAGACGATCAAACGAGTTAGCTTCAAGTCCACGCGAAACAAGTGATTTAGCTTCAGACACTTGCGATATAAGTAATATAGCTTCAAATGCAGAAGAAACAAACGAGTCATCTTCAAATCCATGCGAAACTCATGATTTAGCTTCAAATCAATGCGATGTAGAAGGTTTACCTTGAAATCCATGCTTAACAAATAATTTAGCTTCAAACACTTGGGATATAAGTGATATAGCTTGAAATGCAGACGATCAAACGAGTTAGCTTCAAGTCCACGCGAAACAAGTGATTTAGCTTCAGACACTTGCGATATAAGTGATATAGCTCCAAATGCAGAAGAAACAAACGAGTTATCTTCAAATCCATGCCAAGCACTTGATGTAGCTGAAAATCAATGCGATGTAGAAGGTTTAGCTTCAAATCCATGCGAAACAAATGATTTTGCATCAGATACTTGCGATATAAGAGATATAGCTTCAAATGCAGGAGAAACAAACGAGTTAGCTTATAATCCATGCGAAACTCATGATTTTGCTTCAAATCAATGCGATGTAGGAGGTTTACCTTCAAATCCATGCTTAACAAATAATTTAGCTTCAAACACTTGGGATATAAGTGATATAGGTTCAAATGCAGACGATCAAACGAGTTAGCTTCAAGTCCACGCGAAACAAGTGATTTAGCTTCAGACACCTGCGATATAAGTGATATAGCTTCAAATGCAGAAGAAACAAACGAGTCATCTTCAAATCCATGCCATGCTATTGATTTAGCTGAAAATGAATGAGATGTAGAAGGTTTAGCTTCAAATCTATGCGAAACAAATGATTTAGCAGCAGATACTTGCGATATAAGTGATATAGCTTCAAATGCAGAAGAAACAAACGAGTTATCTTCAAATCCATGCCAAGCACTTGATTTAGCTGAAAATCAATGCGATGTAGAAGGTTTAGCTTCAAATCCATGCGAAACAAATGATTTAGCATCAGATACTTGCGATATAAGTGATATAGCTTCAAATGCAGGAGAAACAAACGAGTTAGCTTATAATCCATGCGAAACTCATGATTTAGCTTCAAATCAATGCTATGTAGAAGGTTTACCTTCAAATCCATGCTTAACAAATAATTTAGCTTCAAACACTTGGGATATAAGTGATATAGCTTCAAATACAGACGATCAAACGAGTTAGCTTCAAAATCCATGCGATAAACTTGATTTAGCTTCAAATCAATGCGAAGTAGAAGGATTAGTTTCAAATCCATGCGAAACAAATGATTTAGTTTCAGATACTTGCGGTATAAATGATACAGATTCAAATGCAGACGAAACAAACGAGTTAGCTTCATATCTATGCGAAACACATGATTTAGCTTCAAATCAATGCGATGTAGAAGGTTTACCTTCAAATCCATGCTTCAAAAATGATTTAGCTTCAAACACTTGGGATATAAGTGATATAGCTTCAAATGCAGACGATCAAACGAGTTAGCTTCAAGTTCACGCGAAACAAGTGATTTAGCTTCAGACACTTGCGATATAAGTAATATAGCTTCAAATGCAGAAGAAACAAACGAGTCATCTTCAAATCCATGCGAAACTCATGATTTAGCTTCAAATCAATGCGATGTAGAAGGTTTACCTTGAAATCCATGCTTAACAAATAATTTAGCTTCAAACACTTGGGATATAAGTGATATAGCTTGAAATGCAGACGATCAAACGAGTTAGCTTCAAGTCCACGCGAAACAAGTGATTTAGCTTCAGACACTTGCGATATAAGTAATATAGCTTCAAATGCAGAAGAAACAAACGAGTCATCTTCAAATCCATGCGAAACTCATGATTTAGCTTCAAATCAATGCGATGTAGAAGGTTTACCTTGAAATCCATGCTTAACAAATAATTTAGCTTCAAACACTTGGGATATAAGTGATATAGCTTGAAATGCAGACGATCAAACGAGTTAGCTTCAAGTCCACGCGAAACAAGTGATTTAGCTTCAGACACTTGCGATATAAGTGATATAGCTCCAAATGCAGAAGAAACAAACGAGTTATCTTCAAATCCATGCCAAGCACTTGATGTAGCTGAAAATCAATGCGATGTAGAAGGTTTAGCTTCAAATCCATGCGAAACAAATGATTTTGCATCAGATACTTGCGATATAAGAGATATAGCTTCAAATGCAGGAGAAACAAACGAGTTAGCTTATAATCCATGCGAAACTCATGATTTTGCTTCAAATCAATGCGATGTAGGAGGTTTACCTTCAAATCCATGCTTAACAAATAATTTAGCTTCAAACACTTGGGATATAAGTGATATAGGTTCAAATGCAGACGATCAAACGAGTTAGCTTCAAGTCCACGCGAAACAAGTGATTTAGCTTCAGACACCTGCGATATAAGTGATATAGCTTCAAATGCAGAAGAAACAAACGAGTCATCTTCAAATCCATGCCATGCTATTGATTTAGCTGAAAATGAATGAGATGTAGAAGGTTTAGCTTCAAATCTATGCGAAACAAATGATTTAGCAGCAGATACTTGCGATATAAGTGATATAGCTTCAAATGCAGAAGAAACAAACGAGTTATCTTCAAATCCATGCCAAGCACTTGATTTAGCTGAAAATCAATGCGATGTAGAAGGTTTAGCTTCAAATCCATGCGAAACAAATGATTTAGCATCAGATACTTGCGATATAAGTGATATAGCTTCAAATGCAGGAGAAACAAACGAGTTAGCTTATAATCCATGCGAAACTCATGATTTAGCTTCAAATCAATGCTATGTAGAAGGTTTACCTTCAAATCCATGCTTAACAAATAATTTAGCTTCAAACACTTGGGATATAAGTGATATAGCTTCAAATACAGACGATCAAACGAGTTAGCTTCAAAATCCATGCGATAAACTTGATTTAGCTTCAAATCAATGCGAAGTAGAAGGATTAGTTTCAAATCCATGCGAAACAAATGATTTAGTTTCAGATACTTGCGGTATAAATGATACAGATTCAAATGCAGACGAAACAAACGAGTTAGCTTCATATCTATGCGAAACACATGATTTAGCTTCAAATCAATGCGATGTAGAAGGTTTACCTTCAAATCCATGCTTCAAAAATGATTTAGCTTCAAACACTTGGGATATAAGTGATATAGCTTCAAATGCAGACGATCAAACGAGTTAGCTTCAAGTTCACGCGAAACAAGTGATTTAGCTTCAGACACTTGCGATATAAGTAATATAGCTTCAAATGCAGAAGAAACAAACGAGTCATCTTCAAATCCATGCGAAACTCATGATTTAGCTTCAAATCAATGCGATGTAGAAGGTTTACCTTGAAATCCATGCTTAACAAATAATTTAGCTTCAAACACTTGGGATATAAGTGATATAGCTTGAAATGCAGACGATCAAACGAGTTAGCTTCAAGTCCACGCGAAACAAGTGATTTAGCTTCAGACACTTGCGATATAAGTGATATAGCTCCAAATGCAGAAGAAACAAACGAGTTATCTTCAAATCCATGCCAAGCACTTGATGTAGCTGAAAATCAATGCGATGTAGAAGGTTTAGCTTCAAATCCATGCGAAACAAATGATTTTGCATCAGATACTTGCGATATAAGAGATATAGCTTCAAATGCAGGAGAAACAAACGAGTTAGCTTATAATCCATGCGAAACTCATGATTTTGCTTCAAATCAATGCGATGTAGGAGGTTTACCTTCAAATCCATGCTTAACAAATAATTTAGCTTCAAACACTTGGGATATAAGTGATATAGGTTCAAATGCAGACGATCAAACGAGTTAGCTTCAAGTCCACGCGAAACAAGTGATTTAGCTTCAGACACCTGCGATTTAAGTGATATAGCTTCAAATGCAGAAGAAACAAACGAGTCATCTTCAAATCCATGCCATGCTATTGATTTAGCTGAAAATGAATGAGATGTAGAAGGTTTAGCTTCAAATCTATGCGAAACAAATGATTTAGCAGCAGATACTTGCGATATAAGTGATATAGCTTCAAATGCAGAAGAAACAAACGAGTTATCTTCAAATCCATGCCAAGCACTTGATTTAGCTGAAAATCAATGCGATGTAGAAGGTTTAGCTTCAAATCCATGCGAAACAAATGATTTAGCATCAGATACTTGCGATATAAGTGATATAGCTTCAAATGCAGGAGAAACAAACGAGTTAGCTTATAATCCATGCGAAACTCATGATTTAGCTTCAAATCAATGCTATGTAGAAGGTTTACCTTCAAATCCATGCTTAACAAATAATTTAGCTTCAAACACTTGGGATATAAGTGATATAGCTTCAAATACAGACGATCAAACGAGTTAGCTTCAAAATCCATGCGATAAACTTGATTTAGCTTCAAATCAATGCGAAGTAGAAGGATTAGTTTCAAATCCATGCGAAACAAATGATTTAGTTTCAGATACTTGCGGTATAAATGATACAGATTCAAATGCAGACGAAACAAACGAGTTAGCTTCATATCTATGCGAAACACATGATTTAGCTTCAAATCAATGCGATGTAGAAGGTTTACCTTCAAATCCATGCTTCAAAAATGATTTAGCTTCAAACACTTGGGATATAAGTGATATGGCTTCAAATGCAGACGATCAAACGAGTTAGCTTCAAAATCCATGCGATAAACATGATTTAGCTTGAAATCAATGCGATGTAGATGGTTTACCTTCAAATCCATACTTAACAAATGATTTAGCTTCAAACACTTGGGATATACGTGATATAGATTCAAATGCAGAAGAAACGAACGAGTTATCTTCTAATCCATGCGAAACTCATGATTTAGCTTCAAATCAATGCGATGTAGAAGGTTTACCTACAAATCCATGCTTAACAAATAATTTAGCTTCAAACACTTGGGATATAAGTGATATAGCTTGAAATGCAGACGATCAAACGAGTTAGCTTCAAGTCCACGAGAAACAAATGATTTAGCTTCAGACACTTGCGATATAAGTGATATAGCTTCAAATGTAGAAGAAACAAACGAGTTATCTTCTAATCCGTGCGAAACTCATGATTTAGCTTCAAATCAATGCGATGTAGAAGGTTTACCTTGAAATCCATGCTTAACAAATGATTTAGCTTCAAATACTTGGGATATATATGATATAGCTTCAAATGCAGAAGAAACAAACGAGTTATCTTCAAATCCATGCCATGCACTTGATTTAGATTCAAATCAATGCGATGTGGAAGGTTCACCTTCAAATACATGGGCAACAAATGATTTAGCTTCAAACATTTGGGATATAAGTGATATAGCTTGAAATGCAGACGATCAAACGAGTTAGCTTCAAAATCCATGCGATAAACTTGATTTAGCTTCAAAGCAATGCGAAGTAGAAGGATTAGCTTCAAATCCGTGGAACACAAATGATTTAGCTTCAAATACTTGCGATATAAATGATATAGCTTCAAATGCAGGCGAAACAAACGAGTTAGCTTCTAATCCAAGCGAAACTCATGATTTAGCTTCAAATCAATGCGATGTAGAAGGTTTACCTTTAAATCCATGCTTAACAAATAATTTAGCTTCAAACACTTGGGATATAAGTGATATAGCTTCAAATGCAGAAGAAACGAACGAGTTATCTTCTAATCCATGCGAAACTCATGATTTAGCTTCAAATCAATGTGATGTAGAAGGTTTACCTTCAAATCCATGCTTAACAAATAATTTAACTTCAAACACTTGGGATATAAGTGATATAGCTTGAAATGCAGACGATCAAACGAGTTAGCTTCAAGTCCACGAGAAACAAATGATTTAGCTTCAGACACTTGCGATATAAGTGATATAGCTTCAAATGCAGAAGAAACAAGCGAGTTATCTTCTAATCCGTGCGAAACTCATGATTTAGCTTCAAATCAATGCGATGTAGAAGGTTTACCTTGAAATCCATGCTTAACAAATAATTTAGCTTCAAACACTTGGGATATAAGTGATATAGCTTGAAATGCAGACGATCAAACGAGTTAGCTTCAAGTCCACGCGAAACAAGTGATTTAGCTTCAGACACTTGCGATATAAGTGATATAGCTTCAAATGCAGAAGAAACAAACGAGTTATCTTCAAATCCATGCCATGCACTTGATTTAGCTGAAAATGAATGACATGTAGAAGGTTTAGCTTCAAATCTATGCGAAACAAATGATTTAGCATCAGATACTTGCGATATAAGTGATATAGCTTCAAATGCAGGCGAAGCAAACGAGTTAGCTTCTAATCCATGCGAAACTCATGATTTAGCTGCAAATCAATGCGATGTAGAAGGTTTACCTTCAAATTCATGCTTAACAAATAATTTAGCTTCAAACACTTGGGATATAAGTGATATAGCTTCAAATGCGGACGATCAAACGAGTTAGCTTCAAGTTCACGCGAAACAAGTGATTTAGCTTCAGACACTTGCGATATAAGTGATATAGCTTCAAATGCAGAAGAAACAAACGAGTTATCTTCAAATCCATGCCAAGCACTTGATTTAGCTGAAAATCAATGCGATGTATAAGGTTTAGCTTCAAATCCATGCGAAACAAATGATTTAGCATCAGATACTTGCGATATAAGAGATATAGCTTCAAATGCAGGAGAAACAAACGAGTTAGCTTATAATCCATGCGAAACTCATGATTTAGCTTCAAATCAATGCGATGTAGAAGGTTTACCTTCAAATCCATGCTTAACAAATAATTTAGCTTCAAACACTTGGGATATAAGTGATATAGCTTCAAATGCAGAAGAAACGAACGAGTTATCTTCTAATCCATGCGAAACTCATGATTTAGCTTCAAATCAATGCGATGTAGAAGGTTTACCTTCAAATCCATGCTTAACAAATAATTTAGCTTCAAACACTTGGGATATAAGTGATATAGCTTGAAATGCAGACGATCAAACGAGTTAGCTTCAAGTCCACGAGAAACAAATGATTTAGCTTCAGACACTTGCGATATAAGTGATATAGCTTCAAATGCAGAAGAAACAAACGAGTTATCTTCTAATCCGTGCTGAAACTCATGATTTAGCTTCAAATCAATGCGATGTAGAAGGTTTACCTTGAAATCCATGCTTAACAAATGATTTAGCTTCAAATACTTGGGATATAAATGATATAGCTTCAAATGCAGAAGAAACAAACGAGTTATCTTCAAATCCATGCCATGCACTTGATTTAGATTCAAATCAATGCGATGTGGAAGGTTCACCTTCAAATACATGGGCAACAAATGATTTAGCTTCAAACATTTGGGATATAAGTGATATAGCTTGAAATGCAGACGATCAAACGAGTTAGCTTCAAAATCCATGCGATAAACTTGATTTAGCTTCAAAGCAATGCGAAGTAGAAGGATTAGCTTCAAATCCGTGGAACACAAATGATTTAGCTTCAAATACTTGCGATATAAATGATATAGCTTCAAATGCAGGCGAAACAAACGAGTTAGCTTCTAATCCATGCGAAACTCATGATTTAGCTTCAAATCAATGCGATGAAGAAGGTTTACCTTTAAATCCATGCTTAACAAATAATTTAGCTTCAAACACTTGGGATATAAGTGATATAGCTTCAAATGCAGAAGAAACAAACGAGTCATCTTCAAATCCATGCGAAACTCATGATTTAGCTTCAAATCAATGCGATGTAGAAGGTTTACCTTGAAATCCATGCTTAACAAATAATTTAGCTTCAAACACTTGGGATATAAGTGATATAGCTTGAAATGCAGACGATCAAACGAGTTAGCTTCAAGTCCACGCGAAACAAGTGATTTAGCTTCAGACACTTGCGATATAAGTGATATAGCTCCAAATGCAGAAGAAACAAACGAGTTATCTTCAAATCCATGCCAAGCACTTGATGTAGCTGAAAATCAATGCGATGTAGAAGGTTTAGCTTCAAATCCATGCGAAACAAATGATTTTGCATCAGATACTTGCGATATAAGAGATATAGCTTCAAATGCAGGAGAAACAAACGAGTTAGCTTATAATCCATGCGAAACTCATGATTTTGCTTCAAATCAATGCGATGTAGGAGGTTTACCTTCAAATCCATGCTTAACAAATAATTTAGCTTCAAACACTTGGGATATAAGTGATATAGGTTCAAATGCAGACGATCAAACGAGTTAGCTTCAAGTCCACGCGAAACAAGTGATTTAGCTTCAGACACCTGCGATATAAGTGATATAGCTTCAAATGCAGAAGAAACAAACGAGTCATCTTCAAATCCATGCCATGCTATTGATTTAGCTGAAAATGAATGAGATGTAGAAGGTTTAGCTTCAAATCTATGCGAAACAAATGATTTAGCAGCAGATACTTGCGATATAAGTGATATAGCTTCAAATGCAGAAGAAACAAACGAGTTATCTTCAAATCCATGCCAAGCACTTGATTTAGCTGAAAATCAATGCGATGTAGAAGGTTTAGCTTCAAATTCATGCGAAACAAATGATTTAGCTTCAAATACTTGCGATATAAATGATATAGCTTCAAATGCAGGCGAAACAAACGAGTTAGCTTCTAATCCAAGCGAAACTCATGATTTAGCTTCAAATCAATGCGATGTAGAAGGTTTACCTTCAAATCCATGCTTAACAAATAATTTAGCTTCAAACACTTGGGATATAAGTGATATAGCTTCAAATGCAGAAGAAACGAACGAGTTATCTTCTAATCCATGCGAAACTCATGATTTAGCTTAAAATCAATGCGATGTAGGAGGTTTACCTTCAAATCCATGCTTAACAAATAATTTAGCTTCAAACACTTGGGATATAAGTGATATAGCTTCAAATGCAGACGATCAAACGAGTTAGCTTCAAGTCCACGCGAAACAAGTGATTTAGCTTCAGACACTTGCGATATAAGTAATATAGCTTCAAATGCAGAAGAAACAAACGAGTCATCTTCAAATCCATGCGAAACTCATGATTTAGCTTCAAATCAATGCGATGTAGAAGGTTTACCTTCAAATTCATGCTTAACAAATAATTTAGCTTCAAACACTTGGGATATAAGTGATATAGCTTGAAATGCAGACGATCAAACGAGTTAGCTTCAAGTCCACGCGAAACAAGTGATTTAGCTTCAGACACTTGCGATATAAGTGATATAGCTCCAAATGCAGAAGAAACAAACGAGTTATCTTCAAATCCATGCCAAGCACTTGATGTAGCTGAAAATCAATGCGATGTAGAAGGTTTAGCTTCAAATCCATGCGAAACAAATGATTTTGCATCAGATACTTGCGATATAAGAGATATAGCTTCAAATGCAGGAGAAACAAACGAGTTAGCTTATAATCCATGCGAAACTCATGATTTAGCTTCAAATCAATGCGATGTAGGAGGTTTACCTTCAAATCCATGCTTAACAAATAATTTAGCTTCAAACACTTGGGATATAAGTGATATAGGTTCAAATGCAGACGATCAAACGAGTTAGCTTCAAGTCCACGCGAAACAAGTGATTTAGCTTCAGACACCTGCGATATAAGTGATATAGCTTCAAATGCAGAAGAAACAAACGAGTCATCTTCAAATCCATGCCACGCTATTGATTTAGCTGAAAATGAATGAGATGTAGAAGGTTTAGCTTCAAATCTATGCGAAACAAATGATTTAGCAGCAGATACTTGCGATATAAGTGATATAGCTTCAAATGCAGGCGAAACAAACGAGTTAGCTTCTAATCCATGCGAAACTCATGATTTAGCTTCAAATCAATGTGATGTAGAAGGTTTACCTTCAAATCCATGCTCAACAAATAATTTAGCATCAAACACTTGGGATATAAGTGATATAGCTTCAAATGCAGACGATCAAACGAATTAGCTTCAAACTCCATGCGAGAAACTTGATTTAGCTTCAAATCAATGCGAAGTAGAAGGATTAGCTTCAAATCAATGCGAAGTAGAAGGATTAGCTTCAAATCCGTGCAACACAAATGATGTAGCTTCAAATACTTGCGATATAAATCATATAGCTTCAAATGCAGGCGAAACAAACGAGTTAGCTTCTAATCCATGCGAAACTCATGATTTAGCTTCAAATCAATGCGATGTAGTAGGTTTACCTTCAAATCCATGCTTAACAAATGATTTAGCTTCAAACACTTGGGATATAAGTGACATAGCTTCAAATGCAGACGATCAAACGAGTTAGTTTCATAATCCACACGATAAATTTGATTTAGCTTCAAATCAATGCGAAGTAGAAGGATGAGCTTCAAATCCATGCAACACAAATGATTTAGCTTCAAATACTAGCGATACAAATGATATAGCTTCAAATGCAGGCAAAACAAACGTGTTAGCATCCAATCCATGCGAAACTCATGATTTAGCTTCAAATCAATGCGATGTAGAAGGTTTACCTTCAAATCCATGCTTAACAAATGATTTAGCTTCAAATACTTGCGATATAAATGATATAGCTTCAAATGCAGGCGAAACAAACGAGTTAGCTTCTAATCCATGCGAAACTCATGATTTAGCTTCAAATCAATGCGATGTAGAAGGTTTACCTTCAAATCCATGCTTAACAAATAATTTAGCTTCAAACACTTGGGATATATGTGATATAGCTTCAAATGCAGACGATCAAACGAGTTAGCTTCAAGTCCACGCGAAACAAGTGATTTAGCTTCAGACACCTGCGATATAAGTGATATAGCTTCAAATGCAGAAGAAACAAACGAGTTATCTTCAGATCCATGCCATGCACTTGATTTAGCTGAAAATCAATGCGATGTAGAAGGTTTAGCTTCAAATCCATGCGAAACAAATGATTTAGCATCAGATACTTGCGATATAAGTGTTATAGCTTCAAATGCAGGAGAAACAAACGAGTTAGCTTATAATCCATGCGAAACTCATGATTTAGCTTCAAATCAATGCTATGTAGAAGGTTTACCTTCAAATCCATGCTTAACAAATAATTTAGCTTCAAACACTTGGGATATAAGTGATATAGCTTCAAATACAGACGATCAAACGAGTTAGCTTCAAAATCCATGCGATAAACTTGATTTAGCTTCAAATCAATGCGAAGTAGAAGGATTAGTTTCAAATCCATGCGAAACAAATGATTTAGTTTCAGATACTTGCGGTATAAATGATACAGATTCAAATGCAGACGAAACAAACGAGTTAGCTTCATATCTATGCGAAACACATGATTTAGCTTCAAATCAATGCGATGTAGAAGGTTTACCTTCAAATCCATGCTTCAAAAATGATTTAGCTTCAAACACTTGGGATATAAGTGATATGGCTTCAAATGCAGACGATCAAACGAGTTAGCTTCAAAATCCATGCGATAAACATGATTTAGCTTGAAATCAATGCGATGTAGATGGTTTACCTTCAAATCCATACTTAACAAATGATTTAGCTTCAAACACTTGGGATATACGTGATATAGCTTCAAATGCAGACGATCAAACGAGTTAGCTTCAAAATCCATGCGATAAACTTGATTTAGCTTCAAATCAATGCGAAGTAGAAGGATTAGCTTCAAATCCATGCAACACAAACGATTTAGCTTCAAATACTTGCGATATAAATGATATAGCTTCAAATGCAGGCGAAACAAACGAGTTAGCTTCAAGTCCACGAGAAACAAATGATTTAGCTTCAGACACTTGCGATATAAGTGATATAGCTTCAAATGCAGAAGAAACGAACGAGTTATCTTCTAATCCATGCGAAACTCATGATTTAGCTTCAAATCAATGCGATGTAGAAGGTTTACCTACAAATCCATGCTTAACAAATAATTTAGCTTCAAACACTTGGGATATAAGTGATATAGCTTCAAATACAGACGATCAAACGAGTTAGCTTCAAAATCCATGCGATAAACTTGATTTAGCTTCAAATCAATGCGAAGTAGAAGGATTAGTTTCAAATCCATGCGAAACAAATGATTTAGTTTCAGATACTTGCGGTATAAATGATACAGATTCAAATGCAGACGAAACAAACGAGTTAGCTTCATATCTATGCGAAACACATGATTTAGCTTCAAATCAATGCGATGTAGAAGGTTTACCTTCAAATCCATGCTTCAAAAATGATTTAGCTTCAAACACTTGGGATATAAGTGATATGGCTTCAAATGCAGACGATCAAACGAGTTAGCTTCAAAATCCATGCGATAAACATGATTTAGCTTGAAATCAATGCGATGTAGATGGTTTACCTTCAAATCCATACTTAACAAATGATTTAGCTTCAAACACTTGGGATATACGTGATATAGATTCAAATGCAGAAGAAACGAACGAGTTATCTTCTAATCCATGCGAAACTCATGATTTAGCTTCAAATCAATGCGATGTAGAAGGTTTACCTACAAATCCATGCTTAACAAATAATTTAGCTTCAAACACTTGGGATATAAGTGATATAGCTTGAAATGCAGACGATCAAACGAGTTAGCTTCAAGTCCACGAGAAACAAATGATTTAGCTTCAGACACTTGCGATATAAGTGATATAGCTTCAAATGTAGAAGAAACAAACGAGTTATCTTCTAATCCGTGCGAAACTCATGATTTAGCTTCAAATCAATGCGATGTAGAAGGTTTACCTTGAAATCCATGCTTAACAAATGATTTAGCTTCAAATACTTGGGATATAAATGATGTAGCTTCAAATGCAGAAGAAACAAACGAGTTATCTTCAAATCCATGCCATGCACTTGATTTAGATTCAAATCAATGCGATGTGGAAGGTTCACCTTCAAATACATGGGCAACAAATGATTTAGCTTCAAACATTTGGGATATAAGTGATATAGCTTGAAATGCAGACGATCAAACGAGTTAGCTTCAAAATCCATGCGATAAACTTGATTTAGCTTCAAAGCAATGCGAAGTAGAAGGATTAGCTTCAAATCCGTGGAACACAAATGATTTAGCTTCAAATACTTGCGATATAAATGATATAGCTTCAAATGCAGGCGAACAAACGAGTTAGCTTCTAATCCATGCGAAACTCATGATTTAGCTTCAAATCAATGCGATGTAGAAGGTTTACCTTTAAATCCATGCTTAACAAATAATTTAGCTTCAAACACTTGGGATATAAGTGATATAGCTTCAAATGCAGAAGAAACGAACGAGTTATCTTCTAATCCATGCGAAACTCATGATTTAGCTTAAAATCAATGCGATGTAGAGTTTTGCCTTCAAACCCATGCTTAACAAATAATTTAGCTTCAAACACTTGGGATATAAGTGATATAGCTTCAAATGCAGACGATCAAACGAGTTAGCCTCAAAATCCATGCGATAAACTTGATTTAGCTTGAAATCAATGCGAAGTAGAAGGATGAGCTTCAAATCCATGCAACACAAATGATTTAGCTTCAAATACTTGCGATATAAATGATATAGCTTCAAATGTAGGCTAAACAAACGAGTTAGCTTCTAATCATGCGAAACTCATGATTTAGCTTCAAATCAATGCGATGTAGAAGGTTTACCTTCAAATCCATGCTTAACAAATGATTTAGCTTCAAACACTTGGGATATACGTGATATAGCTTCAAATGTAGGCGAAACAAACGTGTTAGCTTGTAATCCATGCGAAACTCATGATTTAGCTTCAAATCAATGCGATGTAGAAGGTTTACCTTCAAATCCATGCTTAACAAATGATTTAGCTTCAAACACTTGGGATATACGTGATATAGCTTCAAATGCAGGCGAAACAAACGTGTTAGCTTGTAATCCATGCGAAACTCATGATTTAGCTTCAAATCAATGCGATGTAGAAGGTTTACCTTCAAATTCATGCTTAACAAATAATTTAGCTTCAAACACTTGGGATATAAGTGATATAGCTTCAAATGCGGACGATCAAACGAGTTAGCTTCAAGTTCACGCGAAACAAGTGATTTAGCTTCAGACACTTGCGATATAAGTGATATAGCTTCAAATGCAGAAGAAACAAACGAGTTATCTTCAAATCCATGCCAAGCACTTGATTTAGCTGAAAATCAATGCGATGTAGAAGGTTTAGCTTCAAATCCATGCGAAACAAATGATTTAGCATCAGATACTTGCGATATAAGTGATATAGCTTCAAATGCAGGAGAAACAAACGAGTTAGCTTATAATCCATGCGAAACTCATGATTTAGCTTCAAATCAATGTGATGTAGAAGGTTTACCTTCAAATTCATGCTTAACAAATAATTTAGCTTCAAACACTTGGGATATAAGTGATATAGCTTCAAATGCGGACGATCAAACGAGTTAGCTTCAAGTTCACGCGAAACAAGTGATTTAGCTTCAGACACTTGCGATATAAGTGATATAGCTTCAAATGCAGAAGAAACAAACGAGTTATCTTCAAATCCATGCCAAGCACTTGATTTAGCTGAAAATCAATGCGATGTAGAAGGTTTAGCTTCAAATCCATACGAAACAAATGATTTAGCATCAGATACTTGCGATATAAGTGATATAGCTTCAAATGCAGGAGAAACAAACGAGTTATCTTCTAATCCATGCGAAACTCATCATTTAGCTTCAAATCAATGCGATGTAGAAGGTTTACCTTCAAATCCATGCACAACAAATGATTTAGCTTCAAACACTTGGGATATACGTGATATAGCTTCAAATGCAGACGATCAAACGAGTTAGCTTTAAAATCCATGCGATAAACTTGATTTAGCTTCAAATCAATGCGAAGTAGAAGGATTAGTTTCAAATCCATGCGAAAGAAATGATTTAGTTTCAGATACTTGCGGTATAAATGATACAGATTCAAATGCAGACGAAACAAACGAGTTAGCTTCATATCTATGCGAAACACATGATTTAGCTTCAGATCAATGCGATGTAGAAGGTTTACCTTCAAATCCATGCTTAACAAATAATTTAGCTTCAAACACTTGGGATATAAGTGATATAGCTTGAAATGCAGACGATCAAACGAGTTAGCTTCAAGTCCACGAGAAACAAATGATTTAGCTTCAGACACTTGCGATATAAGTGATATAGCTTCAAATGCAGAAGAAACAAACAAGTTATCTTCTAATCCGTGCGAAACTCATGATTTAGATTCAAATCAATGCGATGTAGATGGGTTACCTTCAAATCCATGCTTAACAAATGATTTAGCTTCAAACACTTGGGATATACGTGATATAGCTTCAAATGCAGACGATCAAACGAGTTAGCTTTAAAATACATGCGATAAACTTGATTTAGCTTCAAATCAATGCGAAGTAGAAGGATTAGTTTCAAATCCATGCGAAACAAATGATTTAGTTTCAGATACTTGCGGTATAAATGATACAGATTCAAATGCAGGCGAAACAAACGTGTTAGCTTCTAATCCATGCGAAACTCATGATTTAGCTTCAAATCAATGCGATGTAGAAGGTTTACCTTCAAATCCATGCTTAACAAATAATTTAGCTTCAGAAACTTGGGATATAAGTGATATAGCTTCAAATGCAGACGATCAAACGAGTTAGCTTCAAGTCCACGCGAAACAAGTGATTTAGCTTCAGACACTTGCGATATAAGTGATGTAGCTTCAAATGCAGAAGAAACAAACGAGTTATCTCCAAATCCATGCCATGCACTTGATTTAGCTGAAAATGAATGACATGTAGAAGGTTTAGCTTCAAATCTATGCGAAACAAATGATTTAGCATCAGATACTTGCGATATAAGTGATATAGCTTCAAATGCAGGCGAAGCAAACGAATTAGCTTCTAATCCATGCGAAACTCATGATTTAGCTGCAAATCAATGTGATGTAGAAGGTTTACCTTCAAATTCATGCTTAACAAATAATTTAGCTTCAAACACTTGGGATATAAGTGATATAGCTTCAAATATGGACGATCAAAAGAGTTAGCTTCAAGTTCACGCGAAACAAGTGATTTAGCTTCAGACACTTGCGATATAAGTGATATAGCTTCAAACGCAGAAGAAACAAACGAGTTATCTTCAAATCCATGCCAAGCACTTGATTTAGCTGAAAATCAATGCGATGTAGAAGGTTTAGCTTCAAATCCATGCGAAACAAATGATTTAGCATCAGACACTTGCGATATAAGAGATATAGCTTCAAATGCAGGAGAAACAAACGAGTTAGCTTATAATCCATGCGAAACTCATGATTTAGCTGCAAATCATTGCGATGTAGAAGGTTTACCTTCAAATCCATGCTTAACAAATAATTTAGCTTCAAACACTTGGAATATATGTGATATAGCTTCAAATGCAGACGATCAAACGAGTTAGCTTCAAAATCCATGCGATAAACTTGATTTAGCTTCAAATCAATGCGAAGTAGAAGGATTAGCTTCGAATCCATGCAACACAAATGATTTAGCTTCAAATACTTGCGACATAAATGATATAGCTTCAAATGCAGGCCTAACAAACGAGTTATCTTCTAATCCATGCGAAACTCATCATTTAGCTTCAAATCAATGCGATGTAGAAGGTTTACCTTCAAATCCATGCACAATAAATGATTTAGCTTCAAACACTTGGGATATACGTGATATAGCTTCAAATGCAGACGATCAAACGAGTTAGCTTTAAAATCCATGCGATAAACTTGATTTAGCTTCAAATCAATGCGAAGTAGGAGGATTAGTTTCAAATCCATGCGAAACAAATGATTTAGTTTCAGATACTTGCGGTATAAATGATACATATTCAAATGCAGACGAAACAAACGAGTTAGCTTCATATCTATGCGAAACACATGATTTAGCTTCAAATCAATGCGATGTAGAAGGTTTACCTCCAAATCCATGCTTAAAAAATGATTTAGCTTCAAACACTTGGGATATAAGTGATATGGCTTCAAATGCAGACGATCAAACGAGTTAGCTTCAAAATCCATGCTATAAACTTGATTTAGCTTGAAATCAATGCGATGTAGATGGTTTACCTTCAAATCCATGCTTAACAAATGATTTAGCTTCAAACATTTGGGATATACGTGATATAGCTTCAAATGCAGACGACCCATCGAGTTTGCTTCAAAATCCATGCGATAAACTTGATTTAGCTTCAAATCAATGCGAAGTAGAAGGATTAGCTTAGAATCCATGCTTAAAAAATGATTTAGCTTCAAACACTTGGGATATAAGTGATATGGCTTCAAATGTAGGCGAAACAAACGAGTTAGCTTCTAATCCATGCGAAACTCATGATTTAGCTTCAAATCAATGCGATGTGGAAGGTTTACCTTCAAATCCATGCTTAAAAAATGATTTAGCTTCAAACACTTGGGATATAAGTGATATGGCTTCAAATGCAGACGATCAGACCAGTTAGCTTCAAAATCCATGCGATAAACTTGATTTAGCTTGAAATCAATGCGAAGTAGAAGAATTAGCTTCAAATCCATGCAACACAAGTGATTTAGCTACAGACACTTGGGATATAAGTGATATAGCTTCAAATGCAGACGATCAAACGAGTTAGCATCAAGTCCACGCGAAACAAGTAATTTAGCTTCAGACACTTGCGATATAAATGATATAGCTTCAAATGCAGGCCTAACAAACGAGTTATCTTCTAATCCATGCGAAACTCATGATTTAGCTTCAAATCAATGCGAAGTAGAAGGATTAGCTTAAAATCCATGCAACACAAATGATTTAGCTTCAAATACTTGCGATATAAATGATATAGCTTCAAATGCAGGCGAAACAAACGTGTTAGCTTCTAATCCATGCGAAACTCATGATTTAGCTTCAAATCAATGCGATGTAGAAGGTTTACCTTCAAATCCATGCACAACAAATGATTTAGCTTCAAACACTTGGGATATACGTGATATAGCTTCAAATGCAGACGATCAAACGAGTTAGCTTCAAAATCCATGCGATAAACTTGATTTAGCTTCAAATCAATGCGAAGTAGAAGGATGAGCTTCAAATCCATGTAACACAAATGATTTAGCTTCAAATACTTGCGAAATAAATGATATAGCTTCAAATGTAGGCGAAACAAACGAGTCAGCTTCTAATCCATGCGAAACTCATGATTTAGCTTCAAATCAATGCGATGTAGAAGGTTTACCTTCAAATCCATGCTTAACAAATAATTAAGCTTCAGAACTTGGGATATAAGTGATATAGCTTCAAATGCAGACGATCAAACGAGTTAGCTTCAAATCCATGTGATAAACTTGATTTAGCTTCAAATCAATGCGAAGTAGAAGGATGAGCTTCAAATCCATGTAACACAAATGATTTAGCTTCAAATACTTGCGATGTTAATGATATAGCTTCAAATGTAGGCGAAACAAACGAGTTAGCTTCTAATCCATGCGAAACTCATGATTTAGCTTAAAATCAATGCGATGTAGAGTTTTACCTTCAAATCCATGCTTAACAAATAATTTGGCTTCAAACACTTGGGATATAAGTGATATAGCTTCAAATGCAGACGATCAAACGAGTTAGCCTCAAAATCCATGCGATAAACTTGATTCAGCTTGAAATCAATGCGAAGTAGAAGGATCAGCTTCAAATCCATGCAACACAAATGATTTAGCTTCAAATACTTGCGATGTAAATGATATAGCTTCAAATGTAGGCGAAACAAACGAGTTAGCTTCAAGTCCACGCGAAACAAGTGATTTAGCTTCAGATACTTGCGATATAAGTGATATAGCTTCAAATGCAGAAGAAACAAACGAGTTATCTCCAAATCCATGCCAAGCACTTGATTTAGCTGAAAATCAATGCGATGTAGAAGGTTTAGCTTCAAATCCATGCGAAACAAATGATTTAGCATCAGATACTTGCGATATAAGTGATATAGCTTCAAATGCAGGAGAAGCAAACGAGTTAGCTTATAATCCATGCGAAACTCATGATTTAGCTTCAAATCAATGCGATGTAGAAGGTTTTCCTTCAAATCCATGCTTAACAAATAATTTAGCTTCAAACACTTGGGATATAAGTGATATAGCTTCAAATGCAGACGATCAAACGACTTAGCTTCAAATTACATGCGATAAACTTGATTTAGCTTCAAATCAATGCGAAGTAGAAGGATTAGCTTCAAATCCATGCAACACAAATGATTTAGCTTCAAATACTTGCGATGTTAATGATATAGCTTCAAATGTAGGCGAAACAAACGAGTTAGCTTCTATTCCATGCGAAACTCATGATTTAGCTTAAAATCAATGCGATGTAGAGTTTTACCTTCAAATCCATGCTTAACAAATAATTTAGCTTCAAACACTTGGGATATAAGTGATATAGCTTCAAATGCAGACGATCAAACGAGTTAGCCTCAAAATCCATGCGATACACTCGATTTAGCTTGAAATCAATGCGAAGTAGAAGGATTAGCTTCAAATCCATGCAACACAAATGATTTAGCTTGAAGTACTTGCGATATAAGTGATATAGCTTCAAATGCAGGCGAAACAAACGAGTTAGCTTCTAATCCATGCGAAACTCATGATTTAGCTTCAAATCAATATGTAGAAGCTTTACCTTCAAATCCATGCTGAACAAATAATTTAGCTTCAAACACTTGGGATATAAGTGATATAGCTTCAAATGCAGACGATCAAACGAGTTAGCTTCAAAAACCATGCGATAAACTTGATTTAGCTTCAAATCAATGCGAAGTAGAAGGATTAGCTTAAAATCCATGCAACACAAATGATTTAGCTTCAAATACTTGCGATATAAATGATATAGCTTCAAATGCAGGCGAAGCAAACGAGTTAGCTTCTAATCGATGCGAAACTCATGATTTAGCTTCAAATCAATGCGAT
The DNA here is from genome assembly GCF_051020955.1 of Megalopta genalis. Taxonomy (NCBI): domain Eukaryota; kingdom Metazoa; phylum Arthropoda; class Insecta; order Hymenoptera; family Halictidae; genus Megalopta; species Megalopta genalis. Next base: position 550 of record NW_027476517.1, on the reverse strand, counting down.
GTAGAAGGTTCACCTTCAAATCCATGCGCAACAAATGATTTAGCTTCAAACACTTGGGATATAAGTGATATCGCTTCAAATGCAGGCGAAGCAAACGAGTTAGCTTCTAATCGATGCGAAACTCATGATTTAGCTTCAAATCAATGCGATGTAGAAGGTTCACCTTCAAATCCATGCGCAACAAATGATTTAGCTTCAGACACTTGCGATATAAGTGATATAGCTTCAAATGCAGAAGAAACAAACGAGTTATCTTCAAATCATGCCATGCACTTGATTTAGCTGAACGTCAATGAGATGTAGAAGGTTTAGCATCAAATCCATGCGAAACAAATGATTTAGCATCAGGTACTTGCGATATAAGTGATATAGCTTCAAATGCAGGCGAATCAAACGAGTTAGCTTCTAATCCATGCGAAACTCATGATTTAGCTTCAAATCAATGTGATGTAGAAGGTTTACCTTCAAATTCATGCTTAACAAATAATTTAGCTTCAAACACTTGGGATATAAGTGATATAGCTTCAAATGCAGACGATCAAACGAGTTA